>NC_068383.1:20379315-20486815 GCF_023724105.1 Carassius gibelio | reverse complement strand
GGGATAGTTCACTCAAAAATGTAAATTTCCATCATTTGCTCACCCTTAAGATGTTCCAAACCTGTACAGGTTTCTTTCTAGTGTGGAACATAAGAGAAGATATTTTGCAGAAGGTTCAAGTTTAGTAGGGATATAGTAGGAAAAAATGGAAGCCAGTAACTGTTTGGTTTCCTAACGTTCTTCAAAATATCTTCTTTTGTGTTCAACACAGGAAAGAAATTCTTGCAGGTTTGGAAGAGCTTCAGGTGGAGTAAGTGATGACAACTTTCATTCTGGGGTGAAATATCCCATTAAATATTATCATGCAGCTCACTGGAGGCTGCAGACAGATATATAACAAGGCATAACATTTAATCAAACCACTAAACAAAGATCTTATAAAATTTAAGACTGCGATATTGCAATAATACTGCAATATTACACATATTTCAAAGTTATTTGACTTGACATTCAGACAACGGGACTTCAAAGTATAGCTCACCCAAAAATGAAACTTTTCTGCTGAACATGAAAGAAGATATTTTGAGAAATGTCTCAGTATTTTTGTCCATACAATGGATGTCAATGGTAGCCAGAACTGTTTGGTTCCCAACATTCTTTAAAGTATCTTCTTTTTGTGTTCTTGCGAATGATGAATGGATACCACTTTATTCTGATAGTCCACTTCGGGCACTCTACTAACTTTAACTTTGCAACTACTTACTACCAGTCATTAGAATATTAGTAGACTGTCTGCTTAATATCTGTTAACATTTTATATTGATGGTCCCTCAACAGACATGTCAAGTTTTTTGAAGTAGAACGAACACCTAAAACATACTTAAAGTTGTCCGGGTGCTGGAGAACGGCGAGTTTAAGCGTATCAAGGGCGTGCTGGTAGTGTTTCTGGGCACTGAGCAGTAGAGTCAGCAGGTGTAGAGAGTGCAGATCATCCCCATGAATATTCAGAGCCAACTGCAACGACTCCATCGCTTCTGACACCTACCGCAAACACAAGAGGTCACACACAGTAGATGGGAATATGATGAGATAAAGAACTAATCACACAATAACATGACCTTGACCATCATACCGTACGTGTAAACAAAAGCTACAAAAATCCACAGTCGTGCAAAAATGGAAGATATGAAGAACAGACATCTGATATCCTGACCTGATTCTGCATGTAGTCAGTGAGATTGATGTGCTAACGTGCTAACCTGTCGGACCAGAGCGAGCTGCAGAGAGAGGTAGAAGGAGATCTGAGGGTCCTCAGGGTCCAGGGCATGTGCTCTGAAGTCAAACAAACAAGTCTATGTGAAGTGTGCATCACAATAGCACCAGGATGACCTCTGTCCGTCATCTCACAACAGACTCTTCACTAAGTGTGCATGCAGGAATTAACCGTGACACTGCATTTCTTCAAACAAATTCTAAAACTGCATAATAATGTGATTTACAATTCGAAGTGATTGAGAATCAGGTTTCCATAACACATGAACTATAACCCAAATATCTGTCAAATATTTGAGATATTAATATTAATAAAATATGCTTATGGTAAATATTATTTTTATCTTGAGACTCAGCAAATTTATGTATCACCAGTTTCAGACTGATCAATAATCAGGCGATAATTTGTGATTAAATCTGTTGACAGCGCTAGTTTTTGAAAGACAGTAAATAATTGCATATAGATATACTATAATACTGTGCAAAAGTTTGGGGTCATTACAATTGTTTTTTTAAGGAATTGATTTTTATTTGGAAATTACATTTTGCATTAAATTCATAAAAAGTAACAGTAATGTCTTTTACATCATTTCATATTTCTATTTCAAATAAATGCTGTTCTTTTGAACTTTCTATTAATCAAAGAATCCTGAATAAATCATGGCTTCCATATAAATATTAAGCAGCACAATTTCAGCACTGCAAATAAGAAATGTTTCTTGAGTCACAAAACAGTTATTTTAAATTGTAATAATGTTTCACAGCAATACTGTTTTACCATTTTTAATCAAATAAATGCAGCCTTGGTGAACATACGAGACTTCTTTCACAAAAATTAGACAAATCTTACAGACCCCAAACTTGGAAACTGTGGTTTTAGCAGGTAGTTTTAAAGCTGCAGTAGGTAACTTTTGTAAAAATATTTTTTTTTCATATTTGTTAAACCTGTCATTATGTCCTGACAGTAGAATATGAGACAGATAATCTGTGAAAAAATCAAGCTCCTCTGGCTCCTCCCAGTTGTCCTATTGGCATTTGCAGAAACTCCATCGCTCCCGGTAAAAAATATCCAATCAGAGCTGCAGTCCGTAACTTTGTTTGTGTTCAAAATGTAGAAAAAGGTATATAATAAGCGAGTACACCATGAATCCATTTTCCAAACTGTGTTTTTGGCTTGTCCTGAATCACTAGGGTGCACCTATAATAAGTGTTTATATTCGGACTATTTTAAATTGCTTCGGGGATACCGCGGCGGAGTAACCCAGTACCTTTGTGATTCTTCATAGACATAAACAGAGAGAAGTAGTTCCGGCTACGATGTTCTTCCGCAAGATGCAAGCAGTTCTGTTTATTAACCTAGAGCGTCAAAAGTTACTTACCGCAGCTTTAATATTAATAAAAGACATAGTATAAACTGAAACAATTCCCACACAAAGTGGGTGGCGGAAGCCTCTTTAACACAATCTGTGTAAAGTACACATGATGGAATATAAGAGGTAAACATGAAGCGTACTTCTGTAGTGACTGCAGCGCTCTTCTGTTGAACTCATCGCGATCAGCTTTCAGCGGAGCTGCAAACACAGAGTGAAAGAGTCACTGCAGACATGAGGGAGCAGAGAGCAGCTGAGGACAGGATCTTCTTTAGGTTCACGGTTAAAGGCCGGGCTTACCGTCAGAGGCCTGCAGACTACAGCACAGACCGATGGCCAGATGAGCTCGAGGAAGAGACTCCCCAGCACACTCTCCTAATGCAACCACACCTGCTGAGAGGGTCACTGCTTCCTCCAGCTGACACACACACACATTTACACATGCATTAGATGTTTGGATGATTTCTATCAGTGCTTCTCAACTCACAATCAGATAAACTAGTGGAGTAGTGTAGCGGTTAACTTCTGACCTGGAAACCCAACAAGAAACTTTCCAAAATGTATCATCGGTGACCATAAACTGTAGTTTGGAACAAGCATAAGCTAAATAAAAACTACGATTTCAAATGTAAAAATGTGCTTGGTAATAAAAACTGTTCAAAATGTTTTTGAAAGCAGTCTACCATGTTCGCAGAGGCTGCATTCATTTGATCAAAAATACAGGAAAACTCTAATATTGTGAAATATTCGTACATTTAAAAGAACGTTTTTTTATTTTGAAATATTTATTCCTGTGATGTAAAGCTATAAATCATTACGACAGTATTCAGTGTCACATGATCCTTCAGAAATCTTTTCTAAATTCATTATTTAAAAAAATGAAATTAAAAAAAATGTTTCCACAAAAAATATTAAACACCAATTAAAACCGCCTGTTTTCAACATTGATAATAATAAGAACCATTAAATCACAGCAATAAACTGCAACTTGAATACAGTCATATTCATTTTTAATAACATTTCACAATTTTAATGTTTTACTAAATTTCGGACCAAATAAACAAAGCCTGGGTACACAAAAGAAATGTTTTAAAAATATATTAAAAATCATATTTATTCCAAACTTTTTAACGGTATTGTATAAAAAAAATGGTTAAGGTCATAGAAACTGCCTAAGCATATAATGCAAAAATGTAACAACTCATTTTGACGAGTAATGTAAACATGACTACATTATATTCCTTCATTTAAATGCTCTACATGCTGACATGAATCAGCATCAAGGACAAATCCCCTACTCAGTTTTGATGCTGTGATGATAAAGGCCGGTCTGAAGTGTGACTGTGGGATGGCTTGCTGTCGGGCATTAAAGCCAGATGTTGTGCTATAAGCCTCTTATGGTGTGCTGTCTCTATTCAGAGCTACACTTCCAACAGATGTGCCATAATCTGTCAACAGTGCTGCAGGGTGAATTTGATTGATAGTGTTGTGACATTGCATTGTGTCTTATCAGTATAACTAGTACGGACATGTTACTAATGTAAAACAGAGGTCACCTGTAATCTGAATCTAGAGCTCTTCTAGAACTGAGCAATATATACTGCACATAAGAGCATTTTATATCTGAAGAAAAAAGATTTAATGTTTCTTTTACAGTTGTAATTTCATCTGGTCATTTCTAAATTAATAATACTTTGAACATGGCTAGTTTTAATATAAAAATATTAGGATTATATAGGATTTATGGGATTAGGATTTATGGATTTATGGATTTATGGAAGCCAAAGTGAATATTTCCAATGAATTTTCCTGAAATGCACAATGCTATTTTCATTCAAAATCTAAAACATATGTATTCATTGGGTCCATTTTTTAAAGAAGTCTCTTATGCTCACCGGAAATACAGTGAAAACTGCAATATTGTGAAATATTAAAGTTTTAATGAACAATGTAAAATTATTTAAAAATGTAATTTTTCCTATGATGCAAAGCTGTATTTTCAGCATCGTTCCTCCAGTCTTCAGTGTCACATGATCCTTCAGAAATCATTCTGATATGCTGATTTTATATAAAAAAAAAAATAATAATAATAATATAAAAAATATATATATATATTAGCGTTTTTGTTTAAACTAAGTATTTTGTAACTTTATAAATGTATTTAATGTCACTTTGGATCAATGTAATGTATCCTTGCTGAATAAAAGTATTAATTTATTAATATTATTATTTTAAATTTTCAGACGGGAACTCTTTAAGCTTTAATTTGAGCATTAATTGCTTTTAATTGTTCAATAAAACAACTTTTTGCACAGCACTTATTTGTTTTTGTCTTAGATTTGCTGAATGATTCTGTATATTGTGCACATGTGCTTTTTGTGTTTCTCTCACCCAGTGCAGCTGGTTGATGCACACTTTTGCTGCAAGCAGAGGTGGGATGGGGTCCTGTGGTCTCATTGTCACACACTCTTTAAACACTGACACTGCACCCTCATTCTGTAAAATAACATTAATATTACAGCTTTCCAATTCATATATATATATATATATATATATGTTGATATTGATATTATGATATGGTAATGTAAGTGTTCTGCATTCATGTAAACACCACGGAAGAGGCATGAACCTTTACTCCTGAAAATCATTAACCCAGGATAATTTTGGATTATCACTCAGTACATCCGTAAACCCTGGATGAGCATTCTCATTTGCATATTCATGAGGTTAATAACATTGCCTGGACAAGTAGATTACACACCAAAGAGCACGGCCTGTTTTAATAACTGCTTGTCTATGTATGGAGATGTCACAAATAATTGTTCAGGTTATTGTAAGACTTCTGAAACATAATACAAAAGAAAGACAAAACACTTTGGCGTTTGCTCCTGCATCTGTAAAAAGCTCATGAATATTCAATGAGACAGACAATGAGTCTGTTTATGATTGGTGGTCTGTTACTACACAACCCGCTCTAAAGCACTGCATTGTTTTACACAGTTCTAAAGGGATAGTGCACCCTTTTTTATTCAATTTTATTTATTTACCCTTATGTCCTCCCAGATGTTTATGGCTTTTTCTTTCATCTGATTAACACAACTAAAGATTTTAGAAAAATAACCCATCTCTGTAATCACAAAGTGACAAGTAAAGTAGTGTTGACACACTAAAAAGCACATACAGTCATTATGGCTGTAATTCATAGGACCCCAGCGGATGAATCGATGTCACACAATGACAGGTGCATTTAAGAAACGAATATATGCTATTTACTGTGTAGTACATACTTATTTATTTTGAACAATCAATCATTGCTTCTGGTCAAATGTTGTATTGTGTTGAGAATGCAACATTTGACATAAATGTCAGTCAGAAAGCGCGATGTTCCGTGCCGCTTCCTGCGCAAACTTCACAATACTCACATAATGCTTCAAAACGTGCACCTTTATTTTAGTTTTACAGCTAATTTAAAACTTTAATATGTTTCAGTAAAAAAATAATAATAATAATAATTGGGTGCATCTATTATTTATAGTTAAAATGTTTAAGGGGGGGTGAAATGCTTGTTTTCACTCAATATCCTGTTAATCTTGAGTACCTATAGAGTAGTACTGCATCCTTCATAACTCCAAAAAGTCTTTAGTTTTATTATATTCATAAGAGAAAGATAGTCTGTACCGATTTTTCCCGGAAAAACACGACCGGCTGGAGGCGTGACGTGTGGGCGGAGCTAAAGAATCTCAGTATGCATGAAATAACATTTCACCCCCCCCCCCCCCTTTAAAATAAGAGCATTTTCTTGCACACACCTATTGTTTTGCTTCAGAAGATTTGTATTCATCCACTGGAGTTGTATGGATTACTGTAGCAACAGATCTGCGATGACATTAGGCGCAAGTAATTGATGAGAGAATATTAATTTTTTGGATATCCCTTTAACACTATTTTTTAACATGTCTAGTTATATTTTACCCACTTACTCACCCTCAAGTTGTTTCAAACCTGTATGAGTTTGTTTAACAAGAATATTATTAACGGTAGCCATTCCATAGTATTTTATTTTTTATATACTATAAAAGTCAATGGCTACCGTCAACTGTTCTTCAAAATAAAAAGAAAGAAACTCACACAGGTTTGAAACAACTTGAGGGTGTCTGAATGACAGAATGTTCATTTTTGGGGTGAACTATCATAAAGCCTTTTCAATTAAACTTAGATAAAACCTTCAGTATCTTCTTTCTTTCGGTTACTAGAGCATATTTATTGAATCAAAAATAAAGCAAATTACAACGATGATGACAACAGGACATGAATCTCACCTTCCCACTTGCCATCAAAGACAAGCCAAGCTGATACCAAAGATGAAACTCACTATAGGAGAACTTCATGGCCCGCTCCAAACACTGATGACAAACCACATCACAGTCAGAAAGAAACTCAGGGAAGAAAGTGATAATGCGGCTGACATTGTAAAATAATTCTAGGAAGGATCTTGTTGTTTTCAGCACGGATAGGGGATTGTGTGTATCCTGTACACATCACATCATGGCACATGCATGAGAAAGTGAGCTTAAATTTGATGAGAGAGGGATTTAGATTCGACATACACGCAGGCATGAGTAATGGCAGCGGGGTACCAAAGAAATGATAGATTCAGTTGATATTAACTGAATGAACTTAGATTCAGATTCACCTGAGAACGTCTCTGAGTAAACGCTCCCCACCACACAACAGCTCAACTACTGAAAGAAGGACAGGACGAAGGAGGAAGGGGAAAGAAGCACCCATACAACTGGGAGAAGAGGAGAGAGAGATCGACAGACTGAAAAAGGCTACTTATGACAAAGAAGCTAGTACATAAAATCCAGGTCACTTGCTCCTGTTTGCAAAGCGTGGGGTGGACAGGGATCTGTGCTGACTCATCTCACCTCTGACAGGAGTGCATACTGCCCCCTCCTGGCCATGGCGATGCTCAGCAGGTCATAGATGGAGGAGATGTCCTGCATGCTGCTCTCCCTCACCTCCTGATGCTCCGGTGAGCGACTGATCACCGCCTCGCCGCTGGCCTGCACGGGACAGTGAGAGGACTCTCTTATCTGACGTGTTTGATTCAACCCATCAGCTCAATAGTGAGATATTCAGTGTCAAATATACACAAAATGTGCAGTGTAGGGTTAAACAGCCATATGTTAAAGGGATAGTTTCACCCGAAAATGAAAATCCTGGAAATATGTATTTTATTTTTTCGTTCTTTTTCCATTATTTAGTAGTAGCTTATTAGTGGTGACAAGCAGTTTATGTGCATATGGCAGACATTTTTGGAAAAATTAATACAAGACGTAGTCAACCAGACGATGAATGCTATTAACAGCAATTATTATATAATGCAATCAATCTTATAGCAATGTTAACATAATTACTATGTTAAAATGTTCTAGTAAAACTGTCTGGGTCTGTAAATAAAATAACTGAACCCTATGTGTGTCAAAATTTGCTTATTATCTTGAAAAACAATGTACGGTACCGTTCAAAAGTTTGGGGTAGGCAAGGTTTTTGTGAATTCATGTTTTTGAAAGATGTGTCTGACTGAATTTATAAAAATACTGTACATACAATCAATTCATGAACTATTTTCTATTTTAATATATTTAAAATATATATATATTTTGTTGTTCTTGGAGTTATGATTGATGATCAGTTAACTTTCTCAGACCACATCTCTAAAACAGTCCGATCCTGCAGATTTGCTTTATTAAACATCAAGAAGATCAAGCCCTTTCTTTGGGAACATGCTGCACAACTCCTTGTTCAAGCTCTTGTTCTGTCCAGGCTGGACTATTGCAATGCCCTCTTGGCAGGTCTTCCAGCCAATTCTATCAAACCTTGACAATTAATTCAGAACACGGCAGCAAGACTAATTTTTAATGAGCCAAAAAGAAAACACGTCGCACCTCTGTTTATCAATTTGCACTGGCTTCCAATAGCTGCTCGCATAAAATTCAATTGTGTATATGTGTCTATATATATAAGACCTCTAACACTAGCTTGCTCTATTCTTTTTTTATTCTCTCTGTTTTCTTTTTATTTATTATATTATTTCAAATCCCATGCTACGTGTACTGTGTTATGCTAACTGAGACTTGTTATAGCACTTATATATCATTGCTCTTTTGTTGTTTTTGATTGCTTCCACTGTCCTCATTTGTACGTCGCTTTGTATAAAAGCGTCTGCTAAATGAATAAATGAATAAATGTAAAAGGGGAAGTCGTGGCCTAATGGTTAGAGGGTTGGACTCCCATTCGAAGGGTTGTGAGTTCTAGTCTCGGGCCGGCAGGAATTGTGGGTGGGGGGAGTGCATGACCAGTTCTCTCTCCACCTTCAATACCACGACTTAGGTGCCCTTGAGCAAGGCATCGAACCCCCAACTGCTCCCCGGGCGCCGCAGCATAAATGGCTGTGTGTGTGTGTGTGTGTGTGTGTGTGTGTGTGTGTGTGTGTGTGTGTGTGTGTGTTCACTGCTCTGTGTGTGTGTTCACTGCTCTGTGTGTGTGCATTTCGGATGGGTTAAATGCAGAGCACAAATTCTGAGTATGGGTCACCATACTTGGCTGAATGTCACTTCACTTCAGTAGTGCATAAACGGTTAAAAATAAATGCAAATGTAAAATATCAGCAGCCATTGCTCCAGTCTTCAGAGTTATTATCTTTTGAAACAGTTGTGCTGCTTAATATTTTTGAGAAAACCCTTATACATATATAGGATTCTTTGATGAATATAAAGGTAAAAAGATCATTTATTTGAAATAGAAACCTCTTGTAACATTATAATTATATTTACTATCCCTTTTGATCAATGTAATACCCTTGCTGAATAAAAGTTTCAATTTCTTTACAAAATTCTTTCTGACCTCAAAAGTTTGAACAGCAGTGTACGTCACAACACAGCATGTTAAGGAAGAAAGTATGAATGTGAGGAGGACTGTCTCACCATCGATTCTGTGATGAGGAGCAACAGCACCGCCTCTTCAACCACGTCCTGTGGACAGAAAGCTCTGCAGAGTGGCAACAGGAAAAGGAAAAAACATGTCAACAACGTAATGTTTGTGTGTTTCAGCCTTTAACTGAGCTTCCCTCCATACCATCTGGAGTCCCATCATAGTGTGCTACTAAGCTGCACCAGGAATGGGAAACTGGAATATTTCTTTCATCTGTTCTTATATCTGTTCTACAGATGCACTGTCAAAAGTCTCTCCATCTCTTTTCATCTCTGTTGTATTTTTCCTTTCTCTGCTTGGCGTCTGCAGACTCACAGGTACAGTTACAGCATCCTGCCGTGACCTGAATATTAAACCCGGCAAACAAACCCCAGCACTGTCCTCTGCTCATCTTCTTGTTCGTGTTCTCTGATTCTCGTGAATACAGTCCTATGACTCATGTACACAATAAAATTTAAAGAGCAGTGATATTTACTGCACATTAAACTGCTCAAATTAACACTTATTCGTTTAACAAAGCAAACTGATTTAAGATTTTCCTAAAATTACTAACAATTACTAACAAGTACTAAAAGTAACTCGTCCAAACTAGGCTCAGCTTTTTAGGAATTTCTCACAGTGTGCTGTATTTTTTACGACTGATCAGAATTACAGTTTTCCTGTATTTGTTTCATCATCTGTCAATCAACGTGTTAAATAATGCTAGTAATGCGCTACAACATGTTAGTAACATGCTAAAACATGCTAACAGTGTTTAAACATGCCAGAAACTTTTTCAAATATCAAAATGTAAAATATGCAATGTGCTAAATTATGGTAGCAACTTGCTAGAACATGTTAGAAACTGTTTAAAGCACTATATAAATAAAGGTGACTTAGAAACATGCCGACAAACAGGTTAAATCATGCTAGCTATGTGCTAAAACATGTTAGAAACATGCTAAATCATTGTGGCAACATGTTCAAACATTGTAGCAACATACTAAATCATGCTAGTAATGTGCTAAGATATACTAGAGACATGTTAGCAACATGTCAAAAATGCTAGAAATGTGATATATTTTACAATAAACATGCTATCAACATGTTTACCATGCTAGCAATGTGCTAAATGTGTTGACAACATGCTAGAAGCTTGCTAACGATGTTACAAAATGATATAAACAACCTAAAAAAAAGATAACAATACTCCACATATTAAAGCATGTTAAGAAAATGTAAGAACATTCTAGTAACTCCCAGAAGCATGTAAACAATGCCAAGCAACAACCAAAACCAGCCTAAACTGGTTGGCTGGTCTTAGCTGGTTTAAGCTGGTCTCCCAGTCTGGCTGAGCTAGTATGCTGGTTATGTATGTTTTGAAGCTGGGATGCTGGTTAAAGCTTTTCATTTGCTGGTTTATGCTGGCCCTCCGCTGGTCATGTGCTGATCTTAAGCTGGTCAGACCAGTTTAGGAACAGTACATAACCAGCTAAGGACCATCTTAAACCAGCAAAGGACCAGCATAAACCAGCTCAAACTAGCATCCCAGCTTCAAATCATACCTAACCAGCATATGCTGTTTTTTCAACAGGTCAAGCTGGTCTAATGGGGTCTGAAGTCTAAGAGTCTAAATTAGTTTGTATTGGACTGACTTATGTAATGTCTTATCAGAGTGAAACATTCAAACTTCAAGCTTTTAAAAGTTATTGTAATTTATCAAGCCAACGTCAAAGTTTGTCATCAAACTTGACTTGTTAAGTTGTTGTGCTTTTTTTTCTTATTATGTACATATTGTTTCCTACATGAAAACTTAAATTGACTATTAAGAGAATGGAAAAGGAAAGAGAGAGTCAGACCCCTCAGTGTTGTAGCGCTGTGGTGGTCTGGGTGAGGGGTAGATGGCGTCTTTGGGATATGTGGCTCCTTCTCTCTTCAGCCAGCCGGGTGGTGGAGGAGACAATGGACCCCAGTACGCTTCCTCACACACTGATCCCAGTAACACTTCTGCAAGCCTGCGTGCTACTGTCTGAACAACACGACACAATAGATAACAACCACTGACTCTGACACTGCTGTGTGATGGTGAGCATCAGAAATCTTGTTTATCCAGATCTCACCTTACGAAAACTCTGGGACCCCCGAGTCTCCACAGCCCTCATGACCCGCCGCAGCTGTTGTGTCCCCTGAGCCAGGTGACTAACACACATGAGCAGAAGTGATTGTGGGAAGTAAAATGAGTGAAAAATAAGATGTTGATAGACTTAACAGGTAAAACTGATGATTATTATACAACTACTGTACAAGTGAGTGTGTGTTAATTAATAAGAAGAAACAGAAGGGGGTGGACGAGGATGAAGGATTATGATAAACTTTAGTTTTAAATGGTGTGCCAGTGTCCTGCTCACTGCAGACTAATGGTGCAGGTTTTAACCTCCTGGAACACTATTTTGGAGTGATTTTGATTTTCCACTGGAACGCGATTGGGCTGGTACTGAGTATCAGTTGTGCTGGTTTTGTTACGCAGACCTGGTAACCCTGGTGTTACAGTATAGCTTTTTATGATCTTGGAATTCTAATACATTCACATTATACTAGATATCATTTAGACCGTAATAATGGCTATATTATTAAAGTGGCCATTATAACAGTGATTCGCTGCAAAAACATTTTTGCTACAAAAAGACTAAAGTCCAAAAATGTGGGTGATGTTATGATATTGCATTATTGTGAATTTGTTTTGATTGATTTTGGTGTTTGCATTTCACCTGTGTTTCGATGCAGTCTGAGAAATATAGAACTGTATTTACAGAATTTACAGTCACAGATTTCTGTCTCAGAGCACTGTGCGGAAATCTACCGCTTTTCGGTGTCTTTATAGACTACACTACACATATATGTGACCCAGGACCAAAAAACCAGTCTTGAGTGGCTGGGGTATATTTTTAGCAATAGCCAAAAAAAAAAAAAAAAAAAAAAAAAAAAACATTGAATGGGTCAAAATGATTGATTTTTCTTTTATGCCAAAAATCAAAAGGATATTAAGTAAAGATCATGTTCTATGAAGATATTTTGGAAATTCCCTACCATAAATATATCCAAACTTAATTTTTGATTAGTAATATGCTTTGCTAAGAACTTCATTTGGACAACTTTAAAGGCAATTTAGGCTATTTTCTCAGTATTTTCTTATTTTTGTACCCTCATATTCCAGATCTCGGCCAAATATTGTCCAATCCTAACAAACCATACATCAATGGAAAGCTTATTTATTCAGCTTTGTATTTATTCAGTGATGTATAAATCTCAATTTCGAAAAACTCACACTTAAGACTGGTTTTGTGGTCCAGGGTCACATATATTATAGGCTATATGTGCACACACATTCCGTATCATACATACAAACTGACACAATGTACATGTTATTTTGCATTCTTTCTGGAACTGGAAAAAAAATTATGTTTTTTAATATATTTACTGTTAACTGAATCTATTGACAGTCCTAATATTTTAAAGTTGCAGTCTGTTAGTACTCCCATCTCAAAAAAAGATAGAGCAAGACCTGACGTAAAATCACTTGTGTTATAACACTGACACCTGCTGGACATGACTGGCACATCCACACGTCACACTGGTCATGTTGACACAAGAATACCAGCGGTGGGTTTACACAGTGCCAGTCAAATATTCACATGGAGTCCATAAATGGATCCAGTCGAGCTGTGCTGTGAATACAATGTGTGCATGGCTGCATGAGTGCTCAATGTAGAGGGCAGGGAATTGTGGGTAAAGAATTGTGGCTCACCCTTTCCTCAACAGTGACAGGTATGCGCTCTGAAGAGCTGCCTGCAGGAAGAAGCCTGGGTCCAAGTCAGAATGAGGGACTGATGAACCGCTTTTAGCTGTTTTGGAACTTGGCGTGCAAACAGTCTAGTGAAGAAAACACGTATGCAATGTAATGGTGGGAGGAAATTAAGATAGAAGAACACAAAACATACCAATTTTATACGCACACACACACACACACACACACACACACACACACACACAGAATGCATTCTTGCATTTAGAGTCAGTACTTATAGAAGTTTACTGTCTCTTTAAATTTGAATCAGTAATGCATGCTAAAAATGCAGCAAGACATGCCAAGACAACAGTGAGAGACATGTCTACACAGATAAATATGTTCTGAGTGAACCAACCCCTGACAAGACGTAAAACACACACCGACCTTGTCAAGCTCTTGCAGGTACAGCAGGCCAGCATCACAGGCCATGAGGTAACAGGACAGGCACTCTTCCTCTCTCTCGGACAGTCTAACACGGGAAGCACCTGACATAGACTGATGGTCCAAAGACAAACCTGAACATTTATGAAGAACAATTGGGTTAAGATCATGTTATAGTGATTTGGGAGAGAATGAAATATAGTTAAGCATGGAGCCCAGGCATGCTAAATGAATATAGCAATGCAGTACATCTCCATTTACAGTACTGCTGATTAGCCTTAATTAGACACGTGGGACGAGAACGGATCTCTGTGTTTGGTGCGGTCGATTCCTAATCGATATGTGCCAATTTGAGAAACAGCATGAGAGCAAGTAACTGTTTCTCAAACAAATAGGTCTTTTCAAATGACTTTATCATTTATTCAGTCTGTCTAGAACATTGAGTCTTGGTCTGTTTTCCTGACTTTCAGCTCAATTGCTAATGTGATATTGATTTTATACAGCTTTAGTTAAAAAAACTACTAATATTAACTGACTTACATATTAGACAGTTTTTGCTCCATTTTTGATACAAAAATAGTTCTGAGCAAAGCCACAGCAGAACAGTCACACATCTGCGAGAAACACACATGTCTTTCGTTTAACAAGTCAATGATTCAGTGAGCCAATTATAAAAACGGTTACTTGCTTCATTTATTGAATGAATCAGCGGTTTGAACGAATCGGTTGAATCAATGGTTCACTCATTAAGAAAGTGACTTGCCACCACTATTAGTGGTTTAATTTCATATTTAAAAGTATCATTGCATTTTTCCAACATTTCATATTTGTATGTCAAAAAAAGTAAAACATTAATCTAATAACATTATTTATGCATTTTAACAGATGGAGTTTGTTGATGCTGATTTTATTTGAGTAGTAACAACCATAGTGGCTTATTATTGTAACTTAATGTACTGATCACATGTAAGAATTCAACGTAAATGGGGACATGTACATTTAATCAGTTTAGGAAAATATTGTCCTTCATAAAGTTAAAAAGAGTGACAGCAATCAATTTAAGGCAAATATCAAAAAGCAAAAGTAATGCCTGATAGAGCAATGATGAGACTAGTAACGGACAAGTAACTTTTGTATTCGAATAAGTGAATGATTGATTTATTTGTCCGATGTACAAGCTCATGTCAAAGCGTAATGCCGAGCCCTGTTCAAGCTTTTTTATTAATTGACTACATGCACTTGGCATATGGTTAGGGTGAGGATTAGGGTTTGGCTTAGGGTCACTTGCATGTAATTATACATAATTAATTGCTATTATAATAGTAAGTACATGTAATGTGTAAAAAGGACACCTTACAGTTTTTCTCAGTTGCTTTGGTACATTTCTCAAATCATTTTTGAGATTTGCACAACAGTTAGTATATTTCTCAAAACAACTTGTACAAATAGCAAAATACCATGGATTACCTGCAAAACCCAGTCTCTTGCTCAAAATCCTTAGTTCATCTCTCAAAAGTAAATATCTGTGTCAATGAACATGTCAGTGCCATCAGAATGACAAGTCCTTGTGTCATAGTTTACGGATAAGACTTAGTCATGTTGTCAGTATAACACTGCACTCTGGAGGGATGTTCTGATGCAAACTATGGCAACATTTTGGATGACAGTTACTGTATTGAACAGTATGCCATATGCTTATGTATGCCATATAATCATTTCAAAAGTACAGATTTACACATTACTGTATGTGGGATATTGATCGAAAGAGTCAGGATAAAATTCCCAGTTACACTTTTACTAGTGGTCTGACCAAAAAAAAAAAATATATATATATATATATAAAACCTTTACAATACCATTGTGATATAGAAATTGAAAAATAAATATGGGCACAAAGATGAAAAATAAATCCATTGTCAGAATTTGTAACTCTTGTGTTGTCCTCTGTCTATACAGTATATGCTTTCTAACTGAAGATTCATGAGATGAACCTTTGAGCTATTTCAGAGAAATGGTTTATCATTGGTTTATCATCTACATTCTCTTCATTAGTAAGTAAATGTAGATAAATGTGCATAATCAATTGCATGAATGTACAAAAGCTATCGCAACTTGTTCAAAAAAATGAGAAACTGGTTTTCTGATGTGTATAAATGACTAGATGATGTGGAGGTTGTACAAGTAGTTTTGCGAATTTCATTTCTGATTTAAGAAATGCACCAAAGTGACTGAGAAAACTTTGACTTTGATATCTCAGATTTACCAAGACTTGTACCTACACTGACTTTTCCCAGAAATCACTAGTTCCAGCTTTATATGAGGAAGTACACAGAGGAGAACTAACAATGAGGAACTACACAAATTAGGGCAACTTAACAACATCACTACTGTTAAAAAGAGTTCCCCATCTATACAGTTCTGAAGAGAAGAGTTGTATACAGCAACCAAAATGAACACTTAACAAGTGAGAAGAAACTCTCTATACAAGAGAAACTGTTTTTGATGAGTAGAGAAAGTAGATCTGGAAAAGGCAACATTATACAAGAAGATAGACAGACAGACAGACAGAAAGACATATGGACAGACAGTCAAATTTATAAATACTTCAATATGTGTTCTTTACTGTTGGAGTGCTGATGTTGTCAGGTGGTCATTTTTATACACATACACATACACATACCCCTGGGACCACATACTTTTTGGTACTTGTTAATAGTGTGAGAAAATGTTCTGTGTGAGAAAATAAAAAAAGATAAAAAAATAAATAAATAAAAAACTATTGATGGACATTCTACAAATACAGGATGTGATGCACTGGAAAACCCCTTTTATAAAAGACGACTAAAAATATATATTTAGAAGCTTCCCTGTAGACAAAGACGTAAAACTGCCTCTTTTTTACTTCTGTTTTTACATTCTGTCCGAGGGTATGAAAAAAGAAAACACACACTCCTATCAACAGACTTCTCTGTGATTGCAATGCAGAGCCTTTTTTTTTTTCACTGTACACTTTAGCTTGGGTACGAGTCCAACAAAAGCATGCCTGAGGCAAATACTCTGTGGAATGAAGCAATGAAAATTACAAGATAACTTCATAAATGCACAATTTAGTTGCTCTAGCAATTATAATGGCCATGCTGTATAAGGAACATAGTCTTTTAACTTACGCGCAAAATAGCTTGAAAGTCAATCATTTAGAGATTTTTTTTTTTTTTCGATTAAGACACACTAAACTTGAGAGAACTTTTACGGTTTCACAAAAATAATATTGTCAAAATTTTAAAGAGACTGTGTCGATGCTGAACGGCTGCAGGAAGCTACAACACATTACTTTTTGCATTACTGTATACAGTATGTTAATTGCCTTGTGATAATTTAATTATTCAATAATAAGGAAGGATTCATGAGCTATTAGTGATCTCTCAACTGTTTATACCTTTAATGACAAAGGCCTCAGCCAGCATGCGCAGCTGGTAGACCGGCCGCTCGTGGCGGGTGAAATCATCCACACCAGCTCTGGCACACATGCCCTGGGCGTCCCTGTAGCGTCCCTGAACATAGTGCACTTTAGCCAGCAGGAGCAGAGCTTCATTCAGGTAGTGCGGCTATAGAGGAAGAAAACTAAAATCACCGGGCTGCACAAAAATTTGTAATTGCAATTAAAAAAGTGGACAAAAAAAATACATTTTATCTTTTTTTCTTTAATTGGTAAAATATCAACCAATACAGTATTAATAAATGCACAAAGAAATAAATCTTTTTTTTAAGCACAAAGAAAAAAATGGCTCAGAAACACTGTTGCACCATTGTTTGCAAACACTTATAATGGTTTGATACATCTAACTTAAGTCACTAAAACTGATGGAATTTAAGTTGTTCACAAAGCTAAACCAAATCCTCCAAAAGTGCTTCTTCTTGTTCTCAGAGATGCTTAACTGACAAGAGAGAGACTGTGCCAGACCTCCAGGTGTCCTCTGCTTAGGATGCTGTTGAGGTGAGCTTTGGCTCGGGATAGTTTGGGCTGCGAATCTTCAGACAGAGGTGTAGAATTCTTCAGCAGGGTCATGTTCTCCAGCAGACATTCCTCCAACAGAGCTTCTGCCAGCAGCAGTGTCCTATAATCATCTACAGACAAACAGAGACGGAAGCTGGGCAAAGGTTGAAGGAGAAAGACTAGAACATGCTTGACGTTGGCTGATTATGGTGGACAGTGTATCTTTGGGTTCTTTTTAGGATAAAATGTTCACCAGCATTACATCTAAAATAGTGTTTTTTTTTATGTTTTTTTTTTAATGTCTTCATGGCATCCTGTCATTTTTCATCCAGCAGTGGATTTTATCATGACAGAATGGCTGATAAACATGTCTAGATTGCATATTAATCTACAACAGCATTGGGTCCATGTTTAGAGAGTTAAATGCGTTCGTTTCAGCTCAAATATACAGTCCGACAAGAAGGTGCTTTGAAAATATTCACTTTGCCTTCATGCATATTTTGTGTAAACACTGTGGATGAGTTATTTCCTGTTTGGTTCAACTTTTCACTCCCCTCTGAAGCCAGACTTTTATTATATGTCAAGTTAATGTATGACATTTCCCTTACTGAATATGAAGTAACTCGGTACATCGTTCAAAAACCCTTGGTAGTAATACACTGAATAATATGTTCTGTGGCCACCTTTTACTGACTTGAGTTTGTTTCCCCACTGGGAAATTAGTGTCTGAGCATTTGCAATGATGAAACAAGACGTGCTGGGTCAGAGATCTGATCTGGACAGTTGTGGACACACATCCTGGGAGTGCCTTGTGTTAACCTATTACTGCTGTTTATTTAACAATGAACACGGGACATGTTTAAGCAGCATGTTTATCTTTGGGAAATTGAGAAAGTGAAAAGACTGGGTTTTAATTCTAAATCTTAAAGGGATGGTTCATCTGGAAAAAAAGAACATTTATTTACATTTTTTACACATTATATTTGATCACAAATGCAGTAAAACAGTAATATTTTGAAATCTCATTACATTTTAAAATAATTGCTTAAAATGTGATTTATTCATGTGATGCAAAGCTGAATTTTGTCCTAGTGCCACATGATAAAATTCTTATTTGGTGCTCAATGATAATTTATTATTATTATCAACATAAAAAAGCTTAATATTTACTTCTAGGGAAACAAACTCTGGATTCTTTCATCAATAGAAAGCATTTACAGCATTTATTTGAAACATGTATCTTTTGTAACATTACAAAGGTCTTTACTGTCACTTTTAAACAATTCCATGCATCCTTACTGAATATAAATATAACTTTTTTTGGTTGCACTTTATTTTACAGTACGTGTACTAACATGTACTTATAGTGTACTGACAGTGTATTTATCTAAGAAAATTCTGGTAACACAAGGTAACTACATGGGGTATGGTTAGGTTTAGGGGTAGGTTCAGGGTTAGTACCTAGTTATTACATAGTTATTGTAATTAATAAGTAAATAGTATGTACATGAGGAACAGGACTGTAAAATAAAGTGCTACCCTTTTTTTCAGAACCAAAAATCTTACTGACAGTAAAGAAGGGTGTCCATAAGCTCATGCATGATGTGCATCAAATGGTGGACACTCTGCTATCCCAAAATGAAACGAATTACATAAAATTAAAAAAAATAAAATAAAAAAAAACACAGAAAATGAAATGGCTAATGTGTGAATTTGTTGTTTTTTTCAAGTGCAAGTGTTTAAGTATACCCTAATGTAAGAGCAGGTGACTAAATGATGAAACTATTGCTTTATACCTGTATTAACTACAAGGGTGTGTGCACACATTTTCATCTCTGATTCACGTGAGTAACTGGCTTTATAGGTACACAGTCTCTCTCTATCACACACACACACACACACACACACACACACACACACTCTCTCTCTCTCTCTCTCAGAGTGAACTTGCTAAAAAAAAGTAGACTCAAACGTGCATGCCAGTTTCTGTTGCTGATATAAGCACACATTAGTAAACATGAGAGTTTAACAGAAAGGTGCAAAGTTCATGCGGAACAAGACACACACTCTCTCACACTCATCAATGCTGGCTATGCTCTATTCTGTTCTCTTGTGGCACGCGCACTTACCATCGTCATGCAGGCGCGCGGCAGCGAGCTGCTCCAGTAAAGACGGTATTTTGTCCCACTGACACTCCGCGCGGCAGCGCTCGACCTCCGCCTCTAAGCGGTACTGAGAGAAGGAGAGCCGCGAGGACATCCCGCCCGAGTCTCTGTGACCGCGCTCCGCCGACACCAGAGGAGTGACTGCCGACTGACAGCGAGAAACTCACTGAGCATGTGCGAACAAACATTACGGGGCTTTGCCATGGGCTTTGCCCAGTGCAGTGACTGAAGACTATTGATTATTCTTCTTAATAATTCAATAACTATTATTCCTCTTTAATGCTACATTTAGTGACGTTTTCCTTCACAGTTGCACCCAACTTTGTAAAACTCTTCAGCGCATATTTTGACCATTTGATTATATTTTTATTTTATTTTATATTCTAAATCTCATCAGCATCTCTTTACACTAAGCAGTACATAATGTACTGCTTAGTGTAAAGAGATGCTGATGAGATTTTGAATATTAAATAAAATAAAAATATAATCAAATGGTCAAAATATTTGGGAACCTGGTCTGATATAGTTCCTATAGCAGAACATCTTTCATGCAGTATTTTAATGGTTAGAACAAAAATGTTTAATTTAAGTATGAATGCATTATCATAATCACGTTGTCTGCATTCGATTGAAATAACTGATTTGCTGAATCAAAACGTGAGGGTTGGCTTGTGACGTAGCCAGTGGAATAGGTCTTGTTTTATGCAAATAACCACATTTTCTCATGTTCTCTGCGGGTATGCAAAATTAACGTTTTTGCATATTTTACAAATAGGCTATTTTAGAGCTGAGGAAAAATTCCATGACTTCCTAATCAACCTAATCTTGGTCAACCCTGGAAATTCCATTCCCTGATATATTCTCAGATGAATAAACCCTGTTATCAAATCAAGTCTGAGATTGATTCCTTGTTACAAAAAATATATAATAGTCCTTACAAAAATATATAAATTACAATGCTATTGAAACATCTTAAATCAGTCCAGCTGACTTAGGCTAGGTGATCTTTCCAGTCTGACCATGATGAACATATTCGGAAACATTTTTATATCACTTGTTCACCAATAGATCTTCTGCAGTGAATGGGTGCCGTCAGATTGAGAGTCCCAACAGCTAATAAAAACATTACAATGATTTTCTTGTGAGGCAAAAAGCTGCTTCCATGAGTCCTCTATCCATAAAACTGCTGTCTCCAGTGTACAAGACAAGTCATCTCAAGTTGTCTGAATCAGAAGAGAAATATGCAGAGATCAAACACCGTTTACAAGTAAAAAAAAAAAAAAAAAACTGTATATTGTTGGATTTTGGTGTGAGAGGACAGCGGGGGGTGGACTTTTTCCACTGAAGGAAGTTTTATTATGGATTATGGGCAGGTATTTTGACCAAAAACAAAAATGTAAATTTACATCATAATGATGGATTTGTGTCTTACAAACAACGAGCTTTTTACTTTATAAGATGTTAATTGATGGACTGGAGTCGATTACTTTGGATAAAACAGCTGATAAAATTTGACTCTCGATCAAATCGGATAAGATTGGACTCACATTCTGACGGCACACATTCATTGACGAGCAACTGATTTATACATTTCTCCAAACCTGCTCCCATGAACAAAAAAAAAAAACGCATATACATCTTGGATGAGCTGAGAATAAATACATTTTCAGCTATTTTTATTTTATATATTTATTTACTTTTCATTTTTGGGTTAACTATTCCTTTAAAATAAAGAGAGACTCACAAAACTATTTCTCAGTCTTATAAACCCAGCAAACACCATTTACTGGGTCACAACTGTCTGTTAAGTGTCTGTTAAGACCATAAGTGTAGTTTAACAGGTTTAACAGGACATGTCCTATGTCCCATTTCCCTGAAATCCCTCCACTGAGATGACTAAATCTAGGCTATTTAACCAGTTATATCACCTAAACTAGCTGTTTCCATCATAGTCTGGACTGAGACCAAGTCTTTGAGTCTGTTTAGATGAAAATACTGACTATTTTGATGCAAACACCTGAAACAGAACACAAATGGCAGGCAAATGAGACAACTGTCCTCCAAATACCGAGACATTGACGCCATCCAGTGGGCGATATAGTGCTTGAAAGCTTTTCGTGTGTCTAATATGGACAAACTTTGAACTCCAAAAACATATTAAAAGTCAACCGTTTTTTTAAGTACTTCATTAAACTATAGTTTCCAGCTATCAAAATAAACTTTCATTGACCGACTGTAAAATCTCCATTATCCACCTACCAAGTGCTACAGTTGCTACGTCTATCCTAAAAGTCACATTTCTACGACACCAAGAACGAACCAGCCGTTGGAAAATAGCTTTGGCCCTCTCATTTTCTTTGCAGAAGTTTGCCATGCAGAAGACCGTGGTGACTGATTAGGAAGGGACACACACAGTAACCATCATCAGAGAGCTGTAGCTGTGAATCATTACTGAACAGAGCGCATTATGACGCAGCAGCACTCAAATCCGATCAGCGCGCGCCTCGTCCTGACCTGGAGAACATACTGCTTGGTTTCAGGTTATTCTTCATATCTCTTTGAAGGTTGACAATGTCGATAGGATGCATAAAAAACACATAAAATAAAATAAAATAAAATAAAATAAAATAAAATAAAATATGCGTGTGTGTATCCAAATAAAATCCAAAATCGTGTCCACTTCATACGCGACGCGACAGAATCACTCAAATATATAGATATAAACAAAAAAAAATTAATTTCTCTCTCTCTCTCTCTATATATATATACACTACTATAAATATGTATAATTGTATTTAGCACAAAACATATTTTTACGTTTTTTTTAATGCTGTAAAGCTTAATAGTGCATTTTTCTTCCGTATGTAACACAATGTATTTTAATGTGCTGACGTCACATAAAACATAATGAAATGTAAAAATGTAACATTTAACAAAATATCTAATAAGCGCAAAACATATTTTTACGTTTTTATTATTGCAGTAAATATTTTAATGTAAGCTAGAGCATTTTTCTTCCATCCCAAAATGTAACACATTGTATTTTTCATGTGCTGACATCAAATAAAACATAATGCAATTTAAAACGCTGTAATAAATAAATAAAATGCTTTCGCGTCCAATCAGAGTTTAGCTGTCGTGTCCATGCATGGGATGAAAGGTAACTACGGCAAGCTGCGACGGTCAGAAAGAACGGTGCTCAGTAAACACCAGCAGTAGAAGTTCACTGTGTCTGAAGAAATAAAACGAATATTCAAGCGTCGTCTGTGGTTTACAGCAGGTGAGTAATATACACGTGTATGTTGTAATACTGGTCTAAGCCGCATTAAGAGGGAAGCAGAAAAGCTTTCTGTTGACAATGTAACGGGTGACGTCTGTATGAATGTGGCTGCTCTTCCTCTAATATTTCAGTATTCACATCTAACGATATCTCTCTTTTTTTTTTTTTTTTTTTTAGTCTTCCACATGCTTAGAGTCGGTTATATTTCATTTCTGATAGTAACGACGTGATTTGACTTCTGTCATTTTTCAAGTTCTTCCATATGTCAGCCACATGTCTCATTCTTCTTCTTCTGGTGATCTCAGTGTGATGAGACTGAAGCTCAGACTGTGGAGCTGGTTCCTGCTGTGCTCCTGCTGTGTGCTGTCTGTATGGGCTCATGGAGGACAGCATGGAGAACCAGCTGCTTCAAATCAAGAGCCTCCTCCAATCATCCGGCTGGACAGGAATATGGTTCAGGATAAAGAGTGAGTAGTTTTCATGACTTTAAAACTTGTTTGGAGCCTACGCACATATTCAAATCTGTGAAGCTGTTTGTGTGACAGATACTGTATGTCTGTAGTGTTTGTTGAGCTTTTGATTCATTAGCTTTGAAATGCCAAAAGACCTCTGAACCAGTGCAGACTGTCCTGATCTCCGGCTGTCCTCCAGCAAATAACATGTCAGGAAAACAAAGGTCATGCTCAACCCATCCACAGAACTTTTTAAATACTACACCTTAAAATCATTTTTCTTCGCCAATTTAATAGCAATTAATAACTACTTTTTGTTTAGTTTTTGATTCCAGTTTTTGTAATCATTGGTCAATGTGTATATAAATATTGTGTATTACTGGTCAAAAATTTATAATGACTAACATTTTTGAATTTGATCAGAAATGCAGTAAAAAAAACATAATATTGTGAAATATTATAATTTGATTAAAAATTAGCTAATTTCTATTGTAATATATTTTGAAATGTAATTTACTCCTGTGATCAAAGTTGAATTTTCAGCATCATTCCTCCAGTCTTCAGTGTCACGTGATCCTTCAGAAATCAGTATAATCATTCAGAAATCACAGCATGCTACCATTCAAATGTTTGGGCTAAGTTTGAACCAAAAGATATTTATTTAGCAAGAATCTTTGAATTAATAAAAAAAGTGTCAATAAAGACATTTATTCTACTAAAAAATGTTTCAAATAAATGCTGTCCTTCTAAAGTCTAATCATGGTTTCCACAAAAATATTAAGATAAACTTTTATAGAATAATTAAAAAATGTTCTTTTTAGTAATTGCTAACAATATAACACCAATAATAATATTATCTAAAAACAGAGCATCATGTAAAAATGATTTCTGAAAGATCATGTGACACTGAAGACTAGAGTAATGATGCTGAAAATTCACTTTTGATCGCAGTGATGAATGACATTTAAAAAATATATTTTATATTGTCAACATATTTCACAACTTTTGAAAAGAAGTGTTAAGATATAATGTTTTAAATATTCTAAAATTGGGTATTTCCTGCTGTAAATATTATGGCAAAACAGAAATATTAATTGTGCTAGATTTTTGCACCTCCCTAAGTATATAATATGTTATTTATATATATATATATATATTTGTTTGTTTGTTTTTTTACCTGATTGTTTTTAATCAAAATGTAATAACTGGGTCTTCCACTGAAAACAACAGACACATTTCTCCAATCATTTAGTCTTAAAACAGCCGCCTCTGCAGGTTCATCTGACTCACCCACATCTCAACATTCAGCCATAAATCTGATGGACAGAACCCTGCCCGAACATCATTTCTTTCTTTAATACGATGCATTTGGATGTTTGTCACAATGCAAAAGAAAAGATCTGTCGCTACTTCCTTTTCTTCCTAACTTCTAACCGAAGGTCACAGTTATTGACTGATGCGATCATCTGAAGGTGTGTGATTGAACCTATCTTTTGTTCTGCTGTAGTCACATCATGGAGCATTTAGAAGGGGTGATTGAACAGCCAGAGACGGACATGACGCCTCAAGAGCTGCAGCTTCACTACTTCAAGATGCACGACTACGATGGCAACAATCTGCTGGATGGACTCGAAATCGCCACGGCCATCACTCATGTTCATAAAGAGGTGTGTGTGCTTGAATTTTGGACATACCTCCCCATTCATTATTAATCATATTTTTATGACTTGATAATAAATAGGTTATTTTTTAAATTTTATATGGGATATTTAATATCTAATTTAAGTAGAACTTCCACTGGATTTTGTAATCTAACACGAAGTACTCTCGTCCAAGCCTCTCCTTCTATCTATTTATTCCATTTAATTAAAATTAAAATTGTCACCTGGTTTCCAGGAAGGAGGAGATAGTAGCCAGCCAATGAGAGAAGAGGATCTCATCACCCTCATTGATGATGTCCTCAGAGACGATGACAAAAACAACGATGGCTACATCGACTATGCAGAGTTTGCGAGGTCTCTGGAGTAAAAGCCGAGAGGAAGAGCCGCTGCCTTACTGTGAATGCAGATTACCTCTGATGTGTGTGTGATTTCATTCATGCTTCAATATAACCTCGATAAATGTCAGACATGAAGTGGCGAGGGTCATAAAGTCACGAGAGATGTTTTGTACGGATGCATTCCTTTGTTGCACTCACATCTGCATATGTCTTGTCACAATTGACCTTGATGTATAAACTGCCAAATTTATCCACTGTAAACAAGCATAAATTATGTTGTTATTGAATAAATCCTTTGCAGTGGCACTCTCCTGCAAAGCTGATTGTTAAATGAAGCTAAAGTGGAATATAATAATTGCTGCTCTGCTCATGAATGATGGCAAACATATGCTCCTTCTGCCTTAAAGGGATTCTCACTGTCACTGTCGGTATTAAAATACTCATTCAACGTGTTGAGATGACAGAATACTTTGGTAAGCACACACAGTCAATCTAGAGTTGGGTTTATCTTGATTTATATATAAACCTGTACATCTTTAATGAATCCCTCTGTGGCTCTAATGTTGATTTGGGTGATGTTATATACAAATGGCAGAGTTCTAGAAATCTGTTGGATGGTGTTATGCATTTCTAAAACAGGGATAGGAATTGGTGCACTGATTCTTAGCTTGCTTTTAGAGCCTGAATGTACACAAAATGTCATATGGACCAGTGACATGATGCTAATTTATTAGGAAATACTATTAATGTTTTTTGCATATAGTGACTCTAATAAATTTCTATTTCATGATGTTTTTTTTTTTTTTTTTTTTATAAAAAAAAAAAGGTATTTTTAGGGCATAATTTTAAAATATATTGAAAAAAACCCCGTTATTTTAAACTAATTATATTTCACCATTGTTTTACAGTTCTTTCATCTCATCATAATGCTTTTATTTTATTTTATTTTTCATTTATTTATTTAGGGTATGAAGCAAAAAAAAAAAAACATTTTGTGATAACTATCTTAAAAATTTTTGTTTATTTATTTTAATACAGAAGAAAACGGTTTGGCATAATCTATGTTATTCTTTAAAGAAAACCTAGTCCACCAAATCATGTGGTGCAACTAAAATGCAGAGAAAAATACAAAACTTTCTTGAAAATGGTATAAGATTTCTTAAAATTATAAGTAACCAGTGAGAATGCAGAGTATTGTTTGTTTTCAACAACATTCTTCAAAAATTGTCACTGACCCATGTTCATTAGCATAAAATGGGAAGAAGAACAGCATTTGATGTAAGCATTTTAATTTATTTCTACCAAATCTGTAAATTGTTGTTGATGACTGAAAGCAAATGTAATTCAAATGTTCAAAGGGTGTACTGCACAATTGTATATTAGTTCATAATAGTCCTTATTTAAAGTCTACAGTATGTTCAGTGTGAACTGAACCAAGTTTAATGGTCAGTGCAGTGCTTACAAAGGAAATCAGCATAAATGTAATTTTTTTTTTTGTCTAAGTAAATATAGCAATAATTCAGAGAATATGTTCTGTGTGACTGCAAATAAAGACAGAAAACGCCAATCTTTCTTTTGTCACTGAAAAGCTTTATCCTTTGGACTGTACCTTCTTGTGTAAATGTAAAACAGCAGTGTTTACAGCTCTTCCTCTAGTTCCAGTGACTAGTGGTTTGCAGTGAGAGCACTGATGTGGAGGCTGGTCCGATGCTGTGGAGCTGATTGTAGTCTTCATGCTGTCTGGTGGCATGAGACGGAGCAGAGCCGGAGGACGGCTGGGGGGTATCCTCCAGGGGCAGCCCTGAGGAGAATCGGGGGACGTGTGGCAGTGAATGAGGGCCCACACACATGCTGCTGAAGAGAGACCCTCGTCCTGCCACCATTCCCACCGGCAGCACTTTGTGACGGATACGATCCTGCTTCCGCTGCTTGGCTCGCCGGTTCTGAAACCATACCTGCAGCCAGCAGAAGGCAGTAAGATACTGTCATCAGACAAGGGAGACTTGTAATATATAAGTAATTTGTGTGGCACAGCCAATTAACATACTGAATGTAAGAATATTCAAAGTTTTCAGATTTAAAAAAAAATGTTTACCAATAAAATTCTTCATAACTGCTATTTTCTTCATATTTTCTTAAGACGTTAGAGTATTCAGGTTTTTTAATTCTCAAACATTTCTTAAGAATGTTCTTTTTTTCTTTTCTTAAGACTGTTTAAAGTCAAAACTTAATTAAACAAAATAATTTAATTTGCTAAAAAAAATGTTTTAATGAAATAAATAATCATTATAAATAACCTGCTGAAAGTTAGGATATAACATCCAACTTGTCTTAAATCAATAGAAAGAAAGAAAAAATATGAAAGATGTTTCATGAATCTATTAGGCTGTTTCAATTATTTAAAATTATAAACATAACACTGGCAACATATATATTACTACTGCTCTGTATAGAATTATCGCTTGAAATTTTAAATAAAGGATTTTGGAATGCATTACTAGAAAATATTATTTGAATCTTTCTACTTCAAACTTCATATTAAATCAAAGTGTTGCTTAATTCTTTGTAATTATTAGTAAAAAAAAAATCAACTCAACTCAACTAAGGATCTCCTTTTTAATTCTATTGTTAATTATGTAATACCAAAGCCAAGAAAATAACTATAATACTAATAATAATTTACAAAAATTACAATTTTTTAAATGAAATTTCAACATTTAGAATTGTTTTCAGAAATTCCATTTAGCATCATCTTACAATTTTCTAAAGAATTTATCTCAAGAAATGTCTTAACTTATTTTAAGAAGATTTTCATGAATCTGTCCACAAAAATGTGGACAAATGTAGAAAGCATTATGAAGCGATGCTATCGTTCAGTGCTAGTCACCGCTGGGTTTCCATCCACATATTTTGCAACGTCACTGTAATTCACTATCAGTGTGAACAATCTGAACACCCATGGACTGCTTAGTGTAACTTAAACCTGCGAGGGAACATTTAATTCAGCTGTATGTTACTGTATCAGTTCAACAGGTTCATTAGCATGTTAATCAGGTGAGTGACGTGTATGCGAGCCTCGTTGAGTTTGTTGGCGAGCTCCTCTCTGTAGCAGATATCAGGATAGTGGTTCTGTCTGAAAGCTAGCTCCAGCTGTTCCAGCTGCTCATTGCTGAAGGTAGTTCGGTGTCTCCTGCGGGATGATGAAGGGTATGGTCTCACCAGTCCTCGGCCACTCTCAGATGTCCCAGAATCTTTTCTTGAACTAATTTGTACATCTGCATCCAATAAGGTGAAATTCAAAGAGGTGAATTCATTTTGAGAAGACCTCTTTGTCACAAACAGAAAGAGTCTGGACTCAGGTCTCTCTCTCTTGTTAAAAGCAATTTCCTGTTGACAGAAAGAGTTTCATCAACCACTGTGGCGGATGCTGGATTTGTAGGCACACATCTCTCAAATGATGTTCACTGAAGACGGAGGATTTAAGAGCCTCAGTGCCTCCAAACAAACGTCCAGGAACTCAAAAGAAAGCAGGCTTTGCCAACTTAACTCACTATCGTGAGAGAGAGGCATGCCAGGGCTTAGAAGATTACTCTCAGCTTAGGCAAACAAAGTCACCAATTTGTCAAATTGTGAGACTCTTGTTATCCAGGGCCTGTTCACAACATTAGTGTAAAGTGATTGGATTTTTGCATGTCATACTGCGCAGTGTTATTCTTGTATCACTTATATATTATAATATAGTTTATACTATTATAGTTTATAGTTTTAGTATATTTTTTTTGTCTTTTAGTTGTTTTTTTATTATCTTTTTGTCATTTTTTTATTTATTATGTTATAATTTTTATGTTATTTTCTAATGTAAGATTTTAATTTTCAGCATTACCATTTTTGACAATTTTATAATTTAAATAAATCAGTAAATAATTATAAAAACAAATAATTGTTTATATATATATATATATATATATATATATATATATATATATATATATACTCTTGTGAATTGTTATTGCAGTATGATGAAATTCTTGTGATGCTCCTAATTTGCAAGCTGCTTTGGATAAAAGCTTCTGCTAAATAACTGAACTGCTTTGTATCAGTATTTTAAATGCGATATTCTTACCTGCACTTGAGCTAACCGTGACCTCAGAGTAATTTTCAGAGAACTGTCGCTGAGGTTTGTCTGTGTCCATTTCAAACTCTCTCTGGTCTGACTGCAGGCAGGATTCAGCTCTGACCTGCGTCCTGACCGAACTCTGCTTTTGCACCGCGGTCTAGTGTGACATCATAGAGCAATCCCACCTCTCATCCAGCGGCTCATTGTGATGCTGAAGCCCACGGTAACATGTACCTGTTAGTGTCAGCATCAACTGTAAAATAAAACTGACATTTATTTAGTACTGTTGACATAATAACAACAAGTATTTGTATCTGAGTAAAAACGCTCCTAATAATAAATCTGGGTCTCAGTGGTGCAGTGACAAACTGGAATGTGGAATACTGGACTTGGAATTCTGAGAAGACAATTGTAATGGAGTATTTTCACCACCAGGGGGACTGTAAACAAAAGAAATGGACACAAGAGGAAACGGTCTCTGGATCTCATGTGAGCACAAAATCAGCACATTATTCCATTTTAAACAATAAATATTGAATAATACTTGGGATCTGAGACCAGAGCTTATTTTGATTACTTCATTTCATGTCATAATCTCACATGTTTGACTCATAAATAAAAGTGCTTAAAATAAAAGTTTAGTCCACATAGCAGCATATTCTGATTAAAGTAATAGTTCACCCCACCAAAAAAAAAAAAAAACCGTGCTGAAAATGTACTCACCCTCAAGCCATTCAAGATGTAGATGAGTTTGTTTGCTCACCAGAACAGATTTGGAGAAATGTAGCATTATCACACTGCAGTGAATGGGTGCCGTCAGAATGTTACTCATAAACATGCAGCTTTTAACGGATGGACTGGAGTCGTGTGCATTACTGTGATGTTTTTATCAGCTGTTTGGACTGATTCTGACTTACCTTTCTCTCTACTTTCCCCCGAAAAAGTGGTATGTTTCTGCATGAATCAAAACATACATTTTCACCCAAATGCACCACCAGTTTGGCCGAATGTAAAATACTTTTGAACTTCCATGAGAATGAGTTCCAAAATACAGTTGTACTTCTTTTTAATTAAACATTTAATCCGACTACTTGTTTGTCGAGCACGAATAATCGAATTGGTTCTGCAAGACCAGACTGAAGAGCTCTGGCAGACGGGATAAAAGTCAGTCGGGCCTCAGAGTCAGAGACATGGCGAGAATGAGCCTCGTCTTTGCCAAGGTGGGTGACTTAGTGTTCCCGAGAGAGTCTACAGTCAACCAGACCCGGGCTGCCAGGATCTGCCTGTTCCTTTCCACAGCCCAAACATGATTTATTCAAGAAGAAAAGAGAGAGAGTTGAATTCACATGCTATTCACTCACCTTAACATAGAACCTTAACATAAGACCTCAGAGTAACCTCAGAGATCACTGAGGGGATGATGACTGAATATAGACACACCTGTCCTGTTTTTTTTTTAATAGGCCTATATAGACACATTCCACTGTTCAAATTGAGTAGAATTAGTAAGACTTCTTCTGTCCTAATGCCTAATGTCTATGACTGTTGTTAAGCTTTTAAGCCTTGTGATGAAAGAGCTGAAATGAAAAGGAAGCAGATGGGTGTGTATGTGCAGGCAGGGTCAGCCCGAGGGCCTGCTCCCAGAGCTGGAGAACCACAGGGACTAGCCAAACTCTGCAGACCCCCAGAATGCTGCGGCCAGCCCAGGACAGAACTGGGAGGAGGTTATGCCTGTGAGGCCAAGTTTAAACACCATGCACACATACACAAATAGTGATACTGAGAGAGGACCGTCTCTCCTCCCAATTTCCTGGGGCTGAATTAAGAGTGACCAGCCTGGCTATCCTTCAGCCCTGATGGAAGGAATGTAACCCAACACTCTCTGCCCTATCTTGGCGGCTTGCATGTCTGCGTATGTGTGCATGTACACAAACAACAGGGTGATGGGCACACAGATTCACCTTTTTTCCATTTACTAAGGAAACAGCCACAATAAAAAGCGATATAAAGGTGGTTATTTTCTAAAAAACACATTAGCCATATAAGAATGAACATTACTTTTGACAACTATGTTTAAAAAGGTGTCTAAAATGTTGTTTTATTCTATCAACAATGGCCTCCTACAAAAACGTCTACTATAATATAATGAAATCGCAATATTTATGTTGCTTGAATAAAATCTTCTGTCAGAATACACAGCTATTTTTTTTTTTTTTTTAACTTTTCTTTTACATTTTAAAAATGTAATATTTATTTTCTTATTTTCTTCTTATTTTTTACGGTGTTGTAGCTACCAGCCAAACTTTCCCCCCTAGTTGCCCCTCTGGTGTCTGCCATGTTGGGATCACATGACCAGCTAAATATCACTCATTTAATCTCTGTAACCATTACTGGACCCTTTGAGTTGGGGAATAAACTACTCAAGGGAGACAAACATGCCTGTGAGAATAAAGTAATGGTTTTTGAATGCTGATATTGGCCAGCAAAAAAAAAAAAAAGACTTGTTAGTGAATTGGAGACTGAATGTTCGTAACTGATTACAGTTGTTTTTGTGGTCTGTGGAAATGTTATTTTCGTGCAGCCTCACACACATGGTCTTCATGAAAGACGTCAGTGCTCTAGCATCAGACAGATATCTTTGAACCGGACTGGAGAGATTTGTGTCTTGCCAACATGTATCTCTTTGGTGACTCTCCCATTCGTTTGCACATGAGACTCGTGTGCAAGGTGAAAGAGAAAGTTTTCTCAATGGAGACTTGTGCGATAATAAACAGGTTTGTATCTATAAAGGAGAACTTTATTAGCCTATAAAAGCTGCTCCCAGTACATCTAGACAGGCAATTATCCAGCTGTCTGCGTTCCCCTCCCACATAGTATACACTTCTCCGGGCGCGAGAGGGAAAGCAGATGTATGGTCTGCTGAGGTTTGTTAGTGATGTGCAAACTCTTGTGTCTGGGGCACGAAATGCTGTAAGTGAGTGGGATAGTGGAATTTTCACTTGTCCCAGCAGCATGACCTCTCAGTATATCCTTGTGGCTGTCTGGAGAGAGAGAAGAGACACAGGTGCTTCCACGGGATCTCAGATGGGACGAAACAGGACACCACCGTCGCTCCCAGTCCCAGACATCCAGACAACACAGCGGCAAATCTACCCAGCCAGACAAACGTGCCAACAATTCATACACACACACACACGCACACACACATCACGCTAGCTCCGGCTCGTTTTCAGGCACTTTCCAAAACAGAAAAGGGGAAAGAAAATATATTTTTTTTACTTATTTAAAAAGCCACCACCACAACACCAGGTTGTTAGATGGCCTGGATCAAAATAGCCCTTCCAAAAACCTCTACAGGACTTTTTGTGGGGTTATTTTATAGTCCAGCAACCAAAATTTCTACATTTGAACACTTAAAAAAGTAACAGCCCACTTCTTTTAAACAAGCATTTTATGTATGTCCATAGCACAAAATGGTGCATTAATTATTTAAACCGGAACCGGGAACACTTCCCATAACACCCGATGTACTTCCTACATCATTAGAAGAAGGGCATCTGCGCTAATATTTGTCTGTTTCTCTCTTGTTCCGAGGTCACCGTGGCCACCAGATCCAGTCTGTATCCAGATCAGAGGGTCACTGCAGTCACCCGGATCCAGTACGTATCCAGACATGATGGTGGATCAGCACCTAGAAAGGACCTCTACTGCCCTGTAAGAAAGCGGAGACCAGGACAACTAGAGCCCCAGATACAGATCCCCTGTAAAGACCTTGTCTCAGAGGAGCACCAGGACAAGACCACAGGAAACAGATGATTCTTCTGCACAATCTGACTTTGCTGCAGCCTGGAATTGAACTACTGGTTTCGTCTGGTCAGAGGAGAACTGGCCCCCCAACTGAGCCTGGTTTCTCCCAAGGTTTTTTTCTCCATTCTGTCACCGATGGAGTTTCGGTTCCCTGCCGCTGTCGCCTCTGGCTTGCTTAGTTGGGGTCACTTCATCTACAGCGATATCATTGACTTGATTGCAAATTAATGCACAGACACTATTTAAACTGAACAGAGATGACATAACTGGAGTTCAGTGATGAACTGTCATTTTGCATTATTGAGACACTGTTTTCCTAATGAATGTTGTTCAGTTGCTTTGACGCAATGTATTTTGTATAAAGCGCTATATAAATAAAGGTGACTTGACTTGACTTGACTAATCATGGATCACATAACTTCAACTGCACTTGAAAATGTAGCTTCAGTTTGCTCACATTTTCTCACAGTGTAGATATCGAATTAGTTTTATGTCATATATATTCATAAAACTGCAAACTATGCTGGTTCTGCAGACACCTACAATGTCAATCACAGGAATGGCAATAAGTAAACTTTTCACTATTTAGTCAGTGATAGAAACTAGTAGTTGCACAAGTCCTGTGCAAGGCCGCTTGTCGTGGTATTTGTCTTTGCTCTGTGGGTCGTCGTTTGTTTCATCGCTCCGTCGGGGACTACTTGTTTGGACATTTTATTTTTTCATGCTATGATTCAGATCGTAGCCTGAGGCACGCACAAACATGACCACACACAAAAATATTTGCATGCATAAACATACACAATATCAAACACTGTTGGAAATGGCTTGTGAGCAGACGGAGCATGATGAAGACAAGCCAAGAAAATCACACAATGCACTTGTTTATATTTGCATTTGATTCCCATTTGTTCATGCACAGACGCATAGCTCTCTGAACGTGTGTGCAATTGTGTTTATTTTTCAATGAAAACCATTCCCAGTTCACTTAAAGATCGTAGGCCATATTTTTTTCCACCCTCAAAAGCCCTCGGTATATTAATCAGCCCAGAGGACCAGGGTATGGCGTGACAGTAAGCCATGTTAAATTTGCAGCCACAGCACAGCCCTCTGCGGTGAGTAAGTGTGTGTGTGTGCGTGTGTGTGATCTTTGTGTGTATAAAGGGACAGAGAATGTGTCATTGTGGTTACTCACTGGCTGTGGGATTATTTAGAACAACATCTTCATTTTTGTGCAAATCTCCCATCATGCCAACCACCACAACCGCACACTCACAACTAAAGGAAGACGCAAAGGTGATAAAGACACATTACACATACAGTCCTACATCTAAAGTATAATTAAACACTGAACAGGCCCCCAAAATAAAATGATGTACGTTTGAATTTTTGTATGAATATTTTAAGACTTAAGTGTACACTTGGCTGTTTGTCCATCATATCACTTTTAGTATAATTGCAGTACAAACTACAAACATAGAGGTAAACTAGTTGTGTAATCAAAGTTTGCTACTGTTATACTTAAAGGATACTTTAAAGTATACTTTTATATACTAGAAAGTGGGCCAATTTGGCCCAAGGAGTATTGAAACAGTACACTTACAAGTATATGTATACTTGCTACATAAAGTATCCTTAAAATATACTTGAACTTTACCTAAGTATGTATACTTATTAAAATAAACTTGAAGTATACTACTTTTTCGGGATAATAAAGTCGCAATTGTGAGATAAGGGCACTTTGTGAAACATAGCCACATATTTTGTTAAATAAAGCTGCAATTTTGAGAAATGAAGTCACACTATGAGATCTAACATCTCAATTCTTAGAAATAAAGTTGCAATTAACTTTATTATTTTCTGTGGCAAAATTTGGCTTCAATAAAAATGTCTGCAACTAAAATGATCATATCAGTTCAGCTAGCCAATGTTTAATGAATATGGTCATTTAATAACTCAATGTCTTAATAACTCAATTGTCAATGTCTGCTACAGGAGTGTCTTGGAATAACAGAATACTTAGCAAATGATGTCATGCTCTGATGTATTATAAATCTGAGTAGCAACAGTTACTAGGTAGCTGTTTAAGGACATGACTGTGGGCGCTTGGGCAGAGAACAACCATGCATGCAATTCTCAATGAACCAAAACTGACTTGGCAGCTTCTCCCTCTAACTTTCTGCCACATTCTCCCAAATTTTAGCTGAACTTTGCTCTTTGCAGACTCATGCCAACCCACAACGAATTTATGGAGGCCCTGACATCATTCTGAAGTGAGAACGCTTAGAAAAAATAAAAGAGAAAGCAAGTCTGTGGAATAATTATATAAAAGAGGGAGTGAATCAGGAAATAGCTCTCGGTTTGGGAAACACATAGAGCGAGAGGGAGCTTTGCCACAATTTAAATTGAAAAAGGGTTTGAGAAAAAGCAGGGAGGAAATAATGTGAAATGGAAAGGCAAAAGAACACCGGCAGGGTAAGCAGTCGACTTCGATTTAAATTGGTTTTGGTTTTTTCTCATTGCATCCCGTGCCTCCTCTCTCTCGCACGCTGCCGTGCCTGGTCCGCTCACTTTACACGTTTTTAATGGGTGTCTTCCCAATCAGGCTTTTACTGCAGGAAATTTCAGCACACCACATTGCGTGAGGCGACGGAGAGCTCCATTCTTGGCTAGGCTCAGCACCGTGCCAGGCTGCCTCCCGCTGGCCAGAGAGGAAGGGAGGTGAGGGGGATGGGGTTGTGGTGTGGGTCCCGTGCCAACATTACAGCTCGGCAAATTTTTTTCTTCTCTGACAATAGCGAGTGTGACCGAGCCACAGAGAAAAGCCAAAACAACAGAACGGCAGGGGCGAGCACACACTTTTCTGGGCTTTCATTTGCGCTGCTGCTCTCCAGGTTTTTGAGGTTTTACAGTGTCTTCAGCTGTGTCTGTGTGAGCGAGGGCGCTTTTTTTCTTCCCTTTGCTCGTTTCCGCCCTCTTCCTTCTTCTTATTTCTCATAGTTTGCTTTGTCAGATTTCCAGCACTCTATGTGAGGCATTTTTTCACCCTTCACTATCCCATCAGCCCCCTCTCTTTTCTTTTTAGCTGCTTTTCCCCTCCATTCCACCCCCAAAACAGCGCTGTGGTCGAGAAGTGGTTGAATAGTAATAATATTTGCTGTACTTTGCCGCCTTCCTGGTCCTATTCTCCTCTAACAACGGGCCTTATTTTTAGCTGCATGCAGGGTTTGGTCATTTCCTGCGGCTGGACTTTAAAGGAAGTGCTCACGGTTATGGTGCTTGTCCAACCGATGTGTTCATTTAGGCTTAGAGCAGTGGTTGATGGGTAAGGCAAAGCCAGATCTGTGTTTAAGACTATTGTTCTTGTCTGAAGTCCGTGCCTTCAGGCAGATCAGGATGTATATGGAGTGAAAAGTATTAATCATAATCACCAGGAAAATATCTCAGCATGAAAAACAAAGTCACAAGCTGAAAACAAACCTCACCTGCATAAAAGCCACACAGTGCAATATGGTGGAGAAGCCATTAGAACACAACTCCAAAACTAATGAAAGTAATTACAGTATTTTTTTTTTCATCAAGCTCAGGAATACATTTGCTGGTATTATCCACAGTGCAGTTTAATTTAATCTGTAGTGGCTAGGACTCTCTAAACAGCTTTATCCCCTCCGGGGGGCTGAGATGGTGCAGTCCTGGACCCCCTTAAACGCTCTGGGAGATTTAAGAGCAGGATGAAAGAAACCTGGGCCACTCAGCGGTCACCACTCTCTGATTCATCTTTCTGGGAAAGAGCAAAGGGGGAGAAAACCACAGAAGGCTCCCTCCTTCTTTAAAGCTACAATCACACCGACAGGCCAAACAAGACAGCATAGAGAGATGGACTGAGGTCGAAACATGCCCAAGGAAAGCTGGTGAACAAAAATGCTTCTAGCTCATTTTGACTTTGTGCATAGTTGTGTTTAGAAATGTGTCAGACCACAATTCGTAATGCAGCACACGTGTAACTTGCATGCACAGCAGTGCCACAAGGGGTGCTATAGCGGTACATTACTGGAGACAGATTTCTCTTTCAGGTCAACAACTATCAAGGCAACAGTTTGCAGTGGATGCGATGAATGTGTCAAGTGGCACATTCCAGTCTTCCTGGGAAGATGATTTATGAGTTGTGAAGTCGTAATTAACACAACATGGGCCTAATTTATAAAATACCTGGACGGTTGGATATTTGTCAGCGTTCTGGAGATGCACTTGCACACATCACACTCCAATTTATGATGACCTGCAGGTTTTAAAGAGAAGTTTATTTAGGAACATTTGTGAGAATACAGACATTTTATGAATCATTAATAGGAACTGCTGTACACTTACATTTTATTATACACACATTGTTGTTTAAAGATTTTTTTTATTAAGTGTGTTTGAATCACATTAGTCAGAGCAAGTGTTTAATGTACAACTCTTGTAAATAATCATATATTAGATTGATTTCTGAATGATCTTGTGATACTGAGGACTGGAGTAATGATGCTGAAAATTAAGCAATGTGCATCAGGTGTTTCAGTTTTTTTTTTCTGTTGTAATTGAACAATACATTTGTGCATGTAGCAGTTTTATTGAAAAACTAAAAGAAAGTCCTGAGTATACTATTAGTTTACCACTTGTTCCCACATTGTGGTGGCATTCATATTCAATTTATAAATTGTATCCGACATGGCTTGCATAATGCACAAAAGGTCAAGTCCCTCTTAAACGTTTTAGAGCAACGAAATTAGTTTGTCAGCTAGATCAGGTCATAAAATGTCATGTGGCTAGATTCCCCCGCAAAAAAAAAAAAAAGAAATGTTTATACATTTATGGGGCTTTAATTGTTTTCATATTAATTGTGAATCATACCAGAATTTACATGAATGAAACCCTAAACGGTCCTTTCAAACAGACTCTAGTGTCTAGTTTTGCTGGTTTATATCAGAATTTGAAACAATGCATTGACACCAACCAAACAAACCAAGCTCTGGCATCAAACAAACTTTGTTACAATATGCATAGTATGAAAGTGCTCTTAACCTCATTGCTCAAATGTGCCTTTTAAAAATTAGACAGTCCAGAAGTTCTTGAGGTTTAATCTTGCATCCAATCCACAGCGGCTCGTGGACCTGTTCCACATGATTTCAGATATTATGACATGCAGCCAATGGGGAATGAGATGCTAAACAAACATAAAACCTTGTGATTTACAGTGTGATTTCACATCTTAATGAAAGTATTAAAATGATCCAGTGAAGGTTTTTGGAATCAGATCATTTCAGCTGTGGCCAGAGCTGTAACATTTGATCAAATTCACTTTCTAAACACTATTACTTGGCTGGCACAGTAGATTCTCAGTATCTGGGTCTAAAATCTAATGATGGAGAAAACCTATCCTGCCAAGTCAAGGCCAAGTCATCTCCAAAACACAGTTAACAGTGGTCTAAACTGTGGCAATGAGAGCTTTATATCCGAAACCATGGGTTTCCATTTTAAGGTTTACAATAATCCATCTCTATACATATTTTTGCCAACTAAACTGTATTGCATGAACACGTTAAGCAGAGAGCCTAGTAATCATAAAACCTTTTCACAAAATATATGTCACATGCATTCTACAGCTTCTCGTGGTCTGGATCATATTTTCTTTTACCTTGCATAGCTTTTTTGGTTCATAATATTCAAGGATGTTGTATCTGCCTAATTAGCTAGCTTTCAAAAAGCCAAATGAATTTGGAACACAAGAGTTTATTTCAACAGTTTCTGTCCTGTATTTTGAAGGACTTATGTCTGTTGAGATACCCAGTAGGCTTTATTTAATGTCAAAGTTATTAACAAGGATTTGCTACTTGTTTTTGCTAGTCAAAGGCAAGGTGCATTACAGGGAGGGACATTGTAGAGAGCATCTGATTGGTAAAAAGCCTGGACACGCCCCCAAGTACTAGATGAGTAAAAAGTGTATTAAAGGGTTAGTTCATCGAAAAACCAAAATTATGTAATTAATAACTTACCCTCATGCTGTTCCAAACCCGTGAGACCTCTGTTTATCTTTGGAACACAGTTTTTCGTGATTCCATGTTTTAAACTTTAGTTAGTGTGTAATGTTGTTGTTAGAGTATAAATAATATCTGTAAAATGCTAAAGCTCAAAGTTCAATGCCAAGCGAAATATTTGATTTAACAGAATTCGCCTACAAAAAACGACCCGTTTGGACTACAGCCCTCTAGTTCCTGTAGTAATGACATCACTAAAACAGTTTTTTTGACTAACCACCGCCCACATGAATTCACAAACAGGGGGGCGTGGCCTTGTTGCGCTCCGACGGAGAAGAAGGAAGAGCTGTTTGTTTTTGTCGCCATGTCGTTGAAATGCTCTTATTTTCATCTCTGAGTCCAATCACCTTTGTTTGGGCTTCCCAGGAACGCTGTACTTGGAGATTAATGGTTACAATTTATGTTTAACTCGGTTCCCGAAAATTATAATCCACATGTAAAACTATATGCAGCTCATTTTGCTGAGGACAGCTTGCTGAGGACAACTTTCTCAATCTCAATCAGTTTAATGCCGGATTTGCACAAAGATTATTCTTGAAAGATGGAGCAGTTCCCTCTTTGTCAGGAGAAGGTGTTGTTTATGGACCGCAACCGGTAAGTGTATTTTATTATTTAAGTTGGTGCGTTTAACAGTTTCTGTAACTTATTACACAAAGGGCAACGCTGTTTAGCTTTGTTAACTAGATGTTAGGGCTGTGCAAAAAAACAAATGTGGTTTTCATGCGCATCTCGTCAGTAAAAACGCTCCTGTGATTATAAATACATCTCCAGCACGTGCGTTCTAGCCCAATCACGTAACCAGGAGGGCAGCCTGCTCTCAGCTGCTGTCGAATCACAACACAGGAGCCGCTGGCCCAATCAGAACCCGTTACGTATTTCTGAAGGAGAAGCTTCATAGAACAAGGAAGTCATCAGCCCGTTTTTGTGACAGTGAAAACAGCAGTATACAGATAGGTGAATTGTGTGAAAAATACTGTGTTTTTACACGCGAAACATGAACACATGTTATATTGCACATTGTAAACACAATCAAAGCTACAAAAAAGCGCGTAAAACGGGACCTTTAAGATATTTTAGATTTAGTCCGAGAGCTTTCTGTCCCTCCACTGAAACTGTGTGTACGGTCTACTGTCCATGTCCAGAAAGGTAATAAAAACATCATCAAAGTAGTCCATGTGACATCAGAGGATCAGTTAGAATTTGTTGAAGCATTGAAAATACATTTTGGTCCAAAAAGAGCAAAAACTGCGACTTTATTCAGCATTGTCTTCTCTTCCGTGTCTGTGAGAGAGAGTTCAAAACAAAGCAGTTTGTGATATCCGGTTCGCGAACGAATCATTCGATGTAACCGGATCTTTTTGAAGTTCACCAAATCGAACTGAATCATTTGAAACGGTTCGCGTCTCCAATACGCATTAATCCACAAATTACTTAATCTGTTTTAAACTATTCTGCAGTGTTTTGAACTCTCTCTCACAGACACGGAAGAGAAGACAATGCTGAATAAAGTCGCAGTTTTTGCTCTTTTTGGATCAAAAAGTATTTTCGATGCTTCAACAAATTCTAACAGACCCTCTGATGTCACATGAACTACTTTGATGATGTTTTTCTTACCTTTCTGGACATGGACAGTAGACCGTACACACAGCTTCAACGGAGGGACTGAGAGCTCTCGGACTAAATCTAAAATATCTTAAACTGTGTTTAGGAGTTAAATGGACGTCTTACTGGTTTGGAACGACATGAGGGTGAGTTATTAATGACATAATTTAGATTTTTGGGTGAACTATCCCTTTAATGACCACATAGCTATCATGCATGGAAACAAAACAAAAATAAAAATATTTTGATCGTGTATGGGTTCTTGCATGGGGTCTATAACATGTATTTTACCCTTAATAACTCTTTAACCTTTAGAACTTAAAATCTCAAAACAGTTTCAAAACAGCACAGTTTCAGTCCCTATACAATTCCAGAATCTTTCTCTTTAGACAGATGAGCTGAAATTAAATCTCTGCAAGTGGAGCCCCAGAGGGAGAAAGAGGGGAAGTGAAGGAGAGAGGGAGAGGCAGAAGAGGAAGGATTTTGACAGGACTTCATAAACATGTACGAATGGAATAACTATACCAGGGTTAAGACTAAAGAAAACTTTCCAAAGCTGGTTCGGGCTTTGCCGGCAAGCAAGAGAGAGAGACACACCAGAGCCCTCAGTCCTTGGGTTTACAGTAAGGTCAGCCAAACAAAGATGATGCACTAGTGAGAAGGTGGACACAACTGTAGTGGTGAAAAGGGGATAGAGGGAGAAAAAAATTATATTTTATATATATATATATATATATATATATATATATATATATATATATATATATATATATATATATATATATATATATATAATGCTTAGGAAAGGATAAGATCTTGATAAGATCATCTTAATAAGATCAGTTTTTTACAAATTATATTCAGCTTAAGGAAACTTTAGTGTGATTTCAGCTTGAGGTAAATGAAACACAGACCCTTGGTAAGACATATCCAGAGTAATGGCAGAATGTTATAATGGAACAAAAGATGGTAGATCATGTCATTCACTTGCCAGGTAAGAGTGCAAAATGACAAAAGGCCAAAAAATTGGAAAAAGATTACTGGATTGGAAAAGCAGCAGGTATTGAAAAGTACTGAAAAGCAACAGATGCGGAAGGTTCTGCCAAAGGCAAGAAAGTCAACTAAAGGTTCAGAACAATGTGAAATGCTGCTCGCAAGCCATTTTACAGTAACACTGTGGGACCAATTCTCACTATTAACTAGTTGCTTATTAGCATGCATATGCCCTACTCTGCATCACCATATTTTAGATCCATTAATCCTACCCCACACCTAAACTGACAACTACAGTACCTTACTATTAATAAGCAGCAAATTAGGAGTTTATCGAGGTAAAAGTCATATAGTTAATAGTGAGAATTGGTCCCCAGACTAAAGTGTGAACCATTTTACTTTTGTAATCCGATGCAAGATATTTAATTATAAAAAACTTGATTTTGAAAAAAATTATGCAGTATTTATGTTTTGTTTAATAATATTCTTGATGTTATGGCAGTGGCAGATCATTTCTGCCATATTGAGACATATCTGATTGAAAGAAAAACAATAATAATAATAATTATATATATATATATATATATATATATATATATATATATATATATATATATATATATATATATATATATATATATATATATACACATCTGTGTGCATGTGTGTGTGTTTACTGATTGGATGGAGACAGATACAAATGCAAGCTTGCAGAGGTTTAAGCCAACTAAATTATTGAAGAAGTCCTGCATTTGTTACCAGATAGGAGTTTATAAAATTACATGCAAAATTACATGGATGAAGCATTAAGATTAAGATGCATTTCGAAAATGGGTGTAATTTCAATTTCATGCAAATTAATGCAACCTATGCTAACCATTATCTGTTTAGTGCACTACTGTTTTAAACTCATTTCTTAGTATTATTGAAATGTATTCTTACAAAGTACATACTTTTAATTATTACCCATATAATTCACACCCTGACTGTACTGTTGAAACGTGTCACAGCTGGTGAATCACTTTTATTCATATGTATGAGGAAAGTGTGTTAATGAATAATATACTCCATATATGTGGTCATGTTTTTCCATACGGAGTTGATAGAGGGACTGTGGCAGTTGTGCATGACATGTTAAGTCAGGACTAAAACGGTGCCAAAAGGACTTAGGCACACCTCCCATTTCAAGCAGTTTAATCTCGCCAGTACATGGCAGAGTGGTCATATTTTCACGAGCTTGCAGTTAATCTGCTGTAGGCGAACACAACAGTGAGGCTCATTCCTCCAGATGACAATACGATAGTGACGGCTGTTTTTCTTGGCTCTGGTGGCCAGGTTGGCGTGCATGAAGCTGATTTAAGCCCTGCCCTCTCCTCCTGGACTTGACGGCTGCCTTCCACACTTGGTGTGAAATACTGTCTGGGGATGTATTTCTGGTATGAAATATGGATGGGAGTCTGTGCATGTGTATTTAGGCAGGGAGAGGTAAGAGAGAGGTCACCATTCACTTTGCCACCACAGACTTGGAGGCCGTCCAGCACAAAAGAGACAGCAGCTTTTTCTCCCTCCCTCATTCTCCCCTACGTATGGATGATGTGCAGAGATATGAGGCATGAGAAAAGCTCATGCACATGTTTTGAGCGAGAGCTCCGGAGATACGCTGAAAGACTTATAGGATGGGTTTTCATTCACCAAAGTGAAAAAATGTGAATAAACCTAGTCCACCGGATAGAACTCGGATAGAGCAGAAATTGAGAAAGGGTTGTTTTCGAAGATCAGTTTTCATTGATGGTCCAGCAGCGTTTGAACACTGAATCATGTCATTTTCAATATAAATTGCCTATCTGCTTCTGCTCAACCCCCTTGTCCAAAGGCTACGTTTAATTATTCAGAAGCTTTGGGTGGGTAATGTGTAACTGATAACCTGGATGCTATTTATATTTCATTTCAAAAGGCCAAATAATACCGTTGACCTCCAGGCCAAACTCAGTCCAGCTCATGTAATTTTCTGTAATGATGGAATATGATTAGATGCGTCTCGTTAATGAAATCAACATGAAACCACCATTTGGTTGCTTTGACTTCCAAAATATGTACAAAACAAAAATGGGATTTTATCCAGCAGAATCGAGTGGATAGTGAAAACAAGAGGGTCTGGTGACGTCATCAATATGGAGAATCATTTTAGGGGTAGATACTGGTTAAAAAAAAAAAAAAAAAAAAAGAATTATGAACTGTGCAGAAAATGTCAGGAACATAAATAAGGGGTCAATGACTTTAAGGTAAACCTGGCATAGAAAGTCATGAAGTTACATATATAAAGTATGAAATCAAAATAACAACCAGAGGAAAGAAACCAGTTTGTGATCCGATTTATTTACTTTATGGAATACACTCAACATTTCATTAATAATATTAAGACAATGAAGCATTCACAAAGCACCAAGAGTGACATCTACAAGTGCATTGGCTGTAACAATGAACAGGCTACGCGAAGAAAACAAAATAGAGTCCAAGAAAATATTCAGAAGTCAAACCAAACACAAAAACTAAAATGTGAACATCTTTGTTTTCTAAAAAGCACCTCTCAGAAGTTAGTTAATAAAATGAGTAGAAGATCGAAGGAAACCGCGAACAATATTTTTGGTGATACTGTATTATTAGAGCTCAGTTAGTCTGTGGCTGGTTATTGGAGAAGGCTGTTGTGATTGGTCAGAAGGTATAAGGCGGTCGAGGAGGCAGAATGACAACCATTAGCCCCAATCATCATCAAGCCCTGTCACAGCGCTCACATATTGTACATACTACTACAAGCGTGCACATATAGCATTAAAGTGACATAATATTGCAACCATGGTTACATCACACACAATGTGTATTAGAGATTCAATTTATGCAAAAATAATTCGTTAAATGCTACTCTGCTTGCATAAAACTATTATTCAACTCCTTTCGCAATATATTTTGGCACCAAGGTTGAAAAGATCAAGGGCCTCATTTATAAAACCCATTTTAAAATCAGATTTAATCCTAAAGTCCATGGATTTGATCCTGTGTAGGAACAAATTGGGATTTGCGAAGGCTAAAATTGTCACGGCAGTGTTTTTATATGTAAACCAAGTAAAAATCATATTCGCAGATGAAGTCTTCTGGAGACTTTTAAGTGTAAAACTGAATAAATTAATATATAAATGACAAAAAAATATAGGACAATCCACATGGATATGGACAGAAACCTGGAAAAACTTTATCATCTCCTTTTCAATGTTCTGCAATGATCATGCTTTCGCATTTAGGATGGTTTTATGCATGTTTCATAATGAGGCCCAAGAACTTTACACATTGACACTAAAGTAGAGCTAAAAGAGTTATTATCTAAACAGATGAATTACTAAATTCAAGATTAATTGCTGCCCTGCCACAGTCGGTAGCATAAAGTCTCACTCTATAATATTTCACTAGTACATCCCAACATTTAACATTTATGGGTACATTTGAGTATGCATGTATGAAGCAGTTTTTTCACGGGCTAGTTTGTCTACTTGACATGTTCATACAGTCAGTATGTGCTACAGTGGCTGACATAAGAAATTTCCCATGGGGAAAAAGGGCAGAAAGAACATCAAACTCCTCCATATAGAGAAGCGTTTTCAAAATGATCAAGTTGACAAGTTAACCATGAAAACAAGGACAAAGCATCCTCAGGCCATACTAGACCCAGCTCACAGAAGTCTCAAAACAAAACTCCTCACTGTAATCGTTGTTGACTTCTGCAGTCCCACTGTTACTATTTTATCTGCACTATTTTGAATGCAATAAGCCAGGCCTGAGTTACTTGAGAACACTGCGTTGGATTAGTTTGGTGTGCTACACTTCCCTCATAACACTTTCTCTAAACTATTACCTAAATAACGACTGCGGTTTCAAACCCAGCCCCGTTCCTTGCAGGACTCAATGTTCCTCAATGGAGCACTGTGTGTGTTAGCCTCTTGCTAATGCTAACTTTAGCTAGTATCCAGACTAAACAAACAACACGCTCACTGCTTTCAGCTCTACATACCCAAGAAAGAGGGTGATGCTGAGGATGTGGTCAGACCAGAGAGGAAGAGGAAAAATTAGAGCTCTTCTCTATTTTCACAGCACCCATCAAGAAACACAGAGTGGTCCTTTTAGCAGGTGGTAAATTTAGAGGCTAGCATATTAAATTTAGCCTGTGATTAGTGCCTGTAAGTCAGGGCAGGGTGTAACTCATGAGAGACTTGCTCACTGTGCAGTGGCATACAAAGTCCCAAATGACTGGATGAGTATCCACTCATTAGCATTTAACTCCAATAGCATTTAACAGGCCTCGAACCAACACCCTTGAAAATTAAGCTTTGTCATAAATGCAATGGCTTACATCATTTGAACTCATTTCTGAAACGGGAAAGAGCATCATGAATTTCTGCTGAACGCCTTCAGCATCGTTGAGATTTTGCAACAGGGAAATATTTTCTCAGACAAGCATAATTTCTTTACAAAACTGTACCGTGGTGGTACCAGATTATAGCCACACCATGGTACTTTGCCACATACTATGATACTTCACAGAACGTCATAGAATACCATAGAAGAACCATAGAACATGTTCTTAAAAAAAAAAAAAAAAACACCACAACAACATGGCACTGTGATTGTACATGTCCAAATTCCTTGAAATTGCCATGTTACCATATACTAAAAAAACATGGTAACACCATGTAAGATGATTTTAGCTGGTTTAGGCTAAGCTTCAATTAGGCAATCTGGTCTCCTAGCATGACCATCTGAAAAAAGTTTTTTCTTCAGCAAGTATGGCTCGGGGAGAGGCTGTGAAACTGCAAGCTGTGACCAAGCGCCAATATTTTTATGTAAATTCAATGAAAGGTAGATTATTCTCAAAGTTGAAGTCTTGAAAGCAGATGACATCATCTGACGTGTACCGCTACACAGTTGACATAAAATGAGCCTGTATACAGAGCATACAGTGTGCAGGGCGGAAGAAATTTTAAGATGGCTGTTTTGAGTATTTATTCAGGTCATTCAAGCGGAAAAAGTTAAAATGAACAAAATGACTTCCTTTCAGTGACAACTGAGGCTTATTCTGAAAGAATTTAATTGTGGATTTAATTGCAATTGAAATAAATGGCTTCAAAATGGGTGCTACTCAGTCAGAAAACTGGACACTATAATTAACTCATTGAACTCCTCGATATAAATAATCAAGAAGCATGGTGGAATATTTCACAGATGCACACCTTTGGTCGCTGATCATCAAATACACAAATTGTACCAACTGTAGTATGATTAGTATAATTTTGTTGGCTTAAATTGAATTTTTGGGTAAGACCAAGCACATCAAATGTATAGAGTTTTATAACACTATACTATATATTTTACAATGTTCAGGGAATTTCAATCACTAGTGCACAATTATGTTGAGCGAAGCATAACTGCATGCTTCATAATTAATAAAAGTGCAACATTATCAAGTGGAACCAATCACACTTTATAACATGACTGGACATTAATCCAATAAACATTAAATATATACGCGGTGATGGCATCTATCTGTGTTCCAACAATATCTAAAGTGAAGACAATCTTAGAGGCATCTACACAAGTTTTACAGAGGACTTTCTTGGTACACTTTCAGGTGTTGCATATATTACCATGTTAGCTCAAATATAGCCTCGAATACATAACATATACAAAGGAGAGGTAAGAGACACTTGACACTAATATAAACTTCGGGTGACTCATGCTGAGAATATGGGGTAGGTGGCCATTCTATGAATAAGGTCCATTAAAAAACACACCGATAATATCAGCAGTTTATATGCATGTACTTGAGTCTTTAAGTCATCGTGCGGTACACAAACAACAATTAAAGTGCCATATGTCATTTTAGACTGTCGCTGATAAAAATAGAAAATAGTAAAATAGATTGTTTAAAACAAAGATTATGCTGGGACATGACACAACATGAGGGCCTAGTTTTAAATAATCTGTCCTCTCTATCATATGGCACACTGAGCACTGTGCTCCCCCTTGCCTGCAATTATTTCATGCCTTTCCCTTCTGTCTGCCTCAATTTTAAAAATAAAGCATGCTTAGTGCTGAGAGGTGCATTTATATCTGTGATCCTGTCCATGTACACGAGGCTTAACAAGCGCTGCCTCAGAGAACTTGATACTTGTAGAAGTATCTTGAAGGTATTGTTGATAAATTAGTCATGACTTAGCAAATAGGCATACAGTTAACATGACTAGATATTTAAAATCAAATTTGAGAGAGTAGCAGATACTCAAGTATGAAGACAACCAAGATTACTTGAATATATTTTATCACTGGATTAAGCTACTGTAGATGTCATCAATTTGCCGGAAAAAAAGAGGCTAGTTAATGTGACAACACTCAGTTTCACTCCTCAAAATAGTGTAAAACACTAGAAGATAGAATGCAGGGGGCATGCAGCAGGCTAGAAGAGAGCCAAAGGATTTAAGGACATAAGATAAAAGAGCAGAAGAAGTCCATCTCATTCCCACCATGCTTGACAATTCAGCAAATAAGATAGCTTGACAGAATGTACTGCACTGAAACATGTATGGATTCCATGTGTAGTATTACCGGTAAAAAAACTAACTGGAGGTTCATAACATCCTCTGTTGCCGTGTGTCTAAAGACAGCTGTATGTTAGATAATATGAACCACATACTCTGACGGCTAAGCTCTTGCCCACCCTCCTGCCTCCCTCGTTTGCAGAGCCAGACCTCATTTGACCTTGAGTGGTGGCTCTCTCTCTAGCCAGCGCACACGGACTTTCTGTTTGTAGTGATACTCCTTCAGAAAGTCCTGCATGGTTGGAGGCAGTGGCAGGGCACCAATGCCATCATAGGTGGTGTGTCTGCAGATGGCGGCTCTCGCCAGGTGCTGAAGGCTGAAAGGGAAAGTCCGGTGTAAGGGAACAGTAAGCAGGGGTTCAAAGAACATACAGGCACTGGGGTCTTTATAGTGCTCCAGCAGGCCTGTTACTGTGGAAGAGTGGAAGACACAGGGGTCATGCGCATCAAAGCTAAAGTTGTGATTCCATTGTTCAATGCGTGCATGCAGTGAACGATTGTAGCGTCGAAAGCTAACAGAAAACAAGTAGTCCTCCTGTGCAGAATCACGTAACAGGAAGGTGCCCTCTGGTCGTCCGTCCAGCAGTGCTTCTGCTTGGTACCGGTCCATCACCCCCCAATAAGAAGGAAGTGCAGTTATGGCCTGTAAGTCAGGCACTAAACAATGGATATAGTCAATCTGTGTGTGGACCTTCCAAGGCCCAGGTTGTCTGGAGGAGTGTGTGTCCCCAGAAGCATGCCTCTGCTTGGTCTTCCGTGTCTGTAAGCAAAGAGTAGTTGAGTCCTCCTCAGAGTCACAGTCAACAGTGTGTGATGACACTGCCGTACTTGCTGAAACCTGTGTGACAATACCCGATACCCCCCCAGAAATGGAGGAGACTGTTCCCAGACTTCTGCCCTCCACAAGGCCTTCCCCAACACCAGGAGCCATCTTCGGTGCCAGTTTATAGAGGGAAGGGTTCTGTGAAGTTGCCTCCAGCGTATGGATCTGCGCATTTGGAGGGGGATCCACTCCTTCCTCTATGCTAAGTCTACGCCGTTCACGCAGCCTCTCCTCCTCGTCCTCAGGGGATGGATGTGCCGAATCAAATGCGTCCAAAAGAGCAGTTGAGGAATGAGGGCTGACTGGCGCTGTATGTTGCTTAATTAGGTGCCACTTGTTGGCCAGATCTGAACCGGGTGGGAAAGGGCATGTTTCGAGCATCAGTTCAGTCAGGTGGATCTTACGTTTGGAGGAAACTTGGCCATTGGCTGATTGAGAGTGGCGATGTGTGGGGAGAGGAAGGCACAAGCCTACGGTGTCCCGAAGTCGCTGTCTTAGAGAATGGGTGCTAAGGCTGCGCCCATTGCTGCCAGCTCCTACAGAATCATTCATCTCTTGGATAGTGCTAACTCCATAGCGACGCTCCCTCCTGGCTGTACTCCCTCTTGAGCGTCCTGTTCGCCTGTCAGCCTCAAGTGAACTTTGTGTTTTAGTTGAGCATGAATGCTTCTTTTTACCTCCCCATGGAGCATGACGTGAGTAGGAGTCCCTACGGATAAGTGGACCCATCAGTGCTTCCTCGCTCTCTTTGTCAATGGAGATTTCTACTATCTGAGGAATGTCTGCCACACAGTTATGGCCTCTGCGGCCTCCAGTAACCAGTGGGAGGAGTGACAATGTTCGTGAGGGTGTGGAAGACCTAGTTTCATAGGGTTCTGCATGTGCTCCCCTACCCAAGTCTAGCACACAGTGGATGCAATCTAAATCTTGGTTACACAGATGGGACTCTGAGCCATCGTTGTGGAAGAGGGCTTGGCATCGATTCCTGAGGTTACCCCACATCTTGCCCACTTTCTCCATAGAATGGAGACAATGACCTATCAGAGAAACAAAGATTTGGTGATTAAAATTTTGTTGCAGTTCAAAAATCAGGAGATCTTAGATGTTATATCAACATGTTTTTTTTTCAAACTGTGGGATATAAGATGTTAGACATGGATAAAACAGTAGTGAAACATGGTCAGATTGTGAGCACAAATAATGTATGCATAATTTTATACACAAAGACCATGTATATGTTGAGTGAATGCAGGAGTGGTACAGTTGCCAGGCAGACATGCATCAACACAAGGCCAAGGCTATAAATGAACTGAGGGATCTGCTCCCAGCTGATCTACTGGTATGTACTGTATTACTGAGCCAGTCTGGACCTGACCAAGAACTTTCACTGTCATGGCAGTAGACACACACATACACATTGAGGCCACCGGCAGATCACGCTCAGATCTCACCCATTATAAGAGAAGACCAAACATATCATCTTCACAAAGCAAAATATATGGTTAACTAGTCCAACGCCAAGATAATACATAATACAGGAAGAACTTAATATTTGAACAGGCAATCTCATAAGCTTAAAAAAAGTCTTCCAGCAACTCTAAAAAGATCTGGACAGGCTGGATTCTATTGGACATTATTCTCATATCCAGATCATAGGAAACACTCGAAGCCCCGTGGAATAAAATGACACAATAAAACATATATTTCTGTGTAGACTGTCCATGTCTTTTCTAGGGCACATAATTAATACCACAAATATCAGCAGAGAAAATCTAGTCTTTTCATTCTGCTCTCAGAGAGTCATGATTGTTTGGTTTTAAATGGTGCACTGGATGTGGATTTCCAGTCTTGTGAACTTTGCTTGCTCATGCACATATGAAGTCCAAGGCAATGTAGGGCATCCCATTTGTCATCTACTGATAAAGAAGGGTGCTCACAAAAGCCCCTTTCACTCTACACGTCGGACCCGGCATATTGCCGGGTCGCCTTCTGTGTGAAAGCAAACACGTCCCGGGATTGATTCCGGCATTGAAACCGGGTCGGGGACCTAGTAACATTGCCGGGTTCAACCCGGGACGAGCGCTGTGTGAACAAAAGGCAGATCTAATGCCGTGTCGAAGTGATGACGCGAGTTATCGCGTGACTCTTTTACCAGCTGTTTTGAAGGAAGATCAAAAATATGTGCAAACTGTAATGAAGCAGAGATCAGTTAGTTCCTCACTTTCCGCGCTGACGGCGAGATAGTTTGCTTGCTTCAGTGAAAGTATAACGTGACTAACGTTTTCGACTCGTACATTACATGTCACGCCCTGATGTCACGTGTCATTACGGGATCTTTACGGGTTGTGTGTGAAAGCATGCACATATCCCAGGTAATCACTGGCAGTGTGAAAGTGCAAAATCTAGCTACCCGGGAACAATTGCCGGAACACTTTACCCGTGTATTTGCCGGAATGGCAGTGTGAAATTGGCTAAATAGAGGTCAATTGATAGGAGGTTTTAAATGGTCAATGGTGGGTATTGTGATTTAGGTAAGGTGTACTGCATAAGCCAAATTTCTCAAAATCAACAATAAATTGATTTCATGATTTAAAATCTCCTAGGAAACTCTTTAAAGCCCAAATATGATTCCTTCACAGTGCTCTGTTCATAGATTCTTAGTTGAAAGTTTATTAAAAGTGCACATTTGTAGAATAGTTTAGCATCAGGTGTTGATTCCATATTTAATGGGTAGTGCTGCTTCCTTTTACTAAATTAAGTAACTTCAAATACATCCTTTCCCGAAATAAAGATGGACCAAAAAAAAAAAAAAAAAAAATCGAACCTACTGTCCGGTTTGTTTATCTGACAAAATGGCGGATTCATCGTTATGACCGGTTAGATTGCCTGTCAAAACAAAGCTCCCTGTGAATAATCAATTATCCAGTTTCACTCCAGCAACAATTCTTAAGGTTTCACTAAATGTTTAAGTGCTGATAAGTTGATCTTTGGCAAACATACGAACATTAAATCAACAATTTTACATTTACTGTTGCTGATCACCAGCCAAATAAATAACTTGGCACCTGCAAAGTAACGTTCACATAATTCTTTAATAATATGATGATGAGACCTGGATTCTTTTATTTCACACGCTCTTTTTTTCCCCTAACTCTGCCCTTTCAGCTTCCAAATACATTTCTAATGTACCACATTATCAGATGCATCAGCCTTGTTTTTCCATGGGAGTTGGCATCATTTTTTCCTTGACTATGCAAATCACTTTCACAAAAAACAAACAGCTTTGGCTTCCAATAATAAATGCAGAGATGGTATTCTCTACAAAATTTTCTTTCTGGAGAACATTTCTGAGAATGACTTTCTTCACAGACACTAGTTGAAAAGTTAGTTCACTCAAAACAATTAAATGTGTCATCATTTACTCTTTACACTTGGCTTTCTCTTGGTTATTTTCTTTCTTCCAGGAAACAAAGGAGATATCGGCCAAATGTCCATGCAATAAAAGGAAATGCAAATAAATGATAGTACTGCACAGAGATTTACGCAAACCAAAACTTTTCAACCGAAACAGCAGAAACATGATTTTTTAGAATTAAATTAAGTTTTAGACGGCCAAAACCACGGACCAAAACAGTGATTTTTAATTAGCACTTTTCCATTTTGACTATGTCTGCATCTGTTTCAAAATGATTTCAAGCTATAACAATCTTTGCTTTTAATGGCTGTGTCAGATGTGTTCAGCTGAAATATCAAGAGCAGCTCATTGCTGAAGAACTTTACTATAATTGTTTTAATTTATCATCTGAGAACATAACACCTTCAATAGCATGCTGAGTTTGATTACCCATCATTCAAATTTAATGACCCAAACTTTATTACCCAAACATAATCCACACGACTTCAGTCCAACAACTGAAGTCTCACGAAATGAAAAGCTGTATGTCTGTAAGAAATAAATCCATCAAGACATTTTTTTTTTTTTTACTTTAAACCATAAATTCTGGTCAAAGAGTCCTTGATTCATAATATTGCTTTCTCCAGTGAAAAAGTGATCTTGTCTAAATTTGCAGAGAAATATGCACCAATCAAGCACAGTTCTAAACAAACATGTATGTGGATTTCAATGTGAGAAGACAACAGCGGATGACAAATGCACCTTTAGAAGGCCTGAGAGGGACTACATTTTCAGCTAATTGTATTTTTTATTTTTTTGTTGAAAACCCGACAGACACACCACATGTAAATGCAAGCTCCTGCCCTGCTTCATGCTAAGAGATTAGGCATATTGAGAACAGTTCGATAACTCTCACTTCCGTGACTATGCATGTCATGTAGAAGTTCTCTTCAGAAGATTAGAGAGTCAAATAGGGACGGTCTGCCTTCTCTTTAAAAACAGATCTGATCAAGCTTGCTCTCTCGCATGAGAAAATACAAAAAAGCAGTTCCCCAAAATTAACAAGGCCAAAGCTCAAGCACATGTCATTATCAGACCAGCAGTTTTGGGATATGAAACTCGTCTTGTGTGGCTCTCTGGGATAAAGGCACTTTGATTTGTCGGTGTGGGTCACGAGTGCGTGGAAGAAGTGCCAGTGTGAATGAATGTTGTGAGCTCAGCAGCTCATCAACCTCTGCCCTGTCCTCCTTACTCATTAGTCTGATCAGAGCATTCTAAAAAAAGAGCCCGAAAATAAGCTTGTATTGATTATTTATGCTAATGTTATCTTGAAAATATTACAGCATACATGGATTACTTGAATCAAGTTATTGTGGTGTGTGGGAAGAGCTAGGAAACGGTGCATGCGAGCAAGACCGAGAAAAGGAAAAAAAAGTGTGTTAAACTACAGACATGACACAACACAAAGGAAGTATACAGTATGATCACATGACCAGTGACAAATATATTGCATTACAAAATGCAGTCCAACTGTATTTTAATAAATGTGATGCTTGTGTCAAACTGAGAGAAAAAAAATGTGCAGGGTGCAAAATAATTAAACTTCAAATTCACATATACTGAAAACGTAGGTATCCTTTGAAATTTAAGATATTTGAAGGACTACGATCCAAATGTAAACTACTAGTTTAAGCAATAATAGCAATAAATTCTCATTATCACAGCACAGATTATAATATCGTAATCTTCTGTATATTAGCTATAAGGACCTCATGAAGAAGAAGCTAAACTACACCGAAGTGCTTCACCCTTGAGAGAAAAACTGGACAAAGTTAGAACACTGCTGTTAAGCAGCCTCATATTAAACCCAGAAAATAACCTCTGCAATTTCTCTCAGTTCGACACGCCTATTCTCCTGGGGTCCAGATGAGTGGCCTGGCTTTCGGACAACATTAGGGGCGGAAGTGTTTTCTTTCGAAAGAAACCGAAGGAAAAAAATAACGAATAGTTATTTGTGTAGCATTACTTTCAGAGACAAAGATATGGATCGACTTACTGCAACAGCAAATCCTGCAACGTAACTTTACTAACTGAAATAATTTACATAATAATAATAGCCTACGTACATCTTCAAAATTCGGTCATTTAAAAACTCACGACAACCCGATTGCTGAGGTGACTACATGGATTACTTGTACTTTTAAAAAACAAATATTAACCTGTCACAACGACCATTTAAAATGCAAAAAGATGTGGGGGAAATCTAAAACACACACTTTCCTTCGCATAATTTTCCACACGACATCTTGATGGTGGACACGTTTTAACCAACGTTACCCTAACTAGGATCCAAGTGATATCAGTTAGCTACCAACGACGTGCAGCTGACACTGATAAGCGGACCTTCTGCCTGCTGTGAAGCAGATTCACTAACTAACAAATGTTTGTATTTTCGTACGAAGACGTCGGTCGAGCATGTACTAACGTTCCCAGACAGCAACATAGTGTTGGCCCAGATCCGGCCCACATCTGGCCCGCGTGAAATCCATGCGGGCCAGAGGTGGGCTGGATCTGGGCCGGAACTGCTTGCTGTCAGGGTTACATATAGTATTGTATATTCTGCCTTCAGTGCGTATCCACAAAATACTGTAATGCATTCCGTAACAACGCTCATATTACGGAACGCAAAAGGATGCGCAACACTCAGAATCAGAAGTGTGTTATGTTTTTGGGGAATTCAATCTCTATTAAGAGTATTTTAAGTGACGTATCGAGTTAGTGAGCAACGTGGAGAGGAGATGAGAGGGAAAGGGGGATAGAGAGAAAGAGAGAGAGAGAGAGAGAAAGAGAGAGAGAGAGAGAGAGAGAGGATGTTGGAATGTTACATTGTAACATTCATCGAGGGGACACATACAAAACCAGCGGTGACATCATTCGCGCTCCGTTACATTAAATCGCACATAAAAGCGGCTAGAAATAAAACGTGTTTAATTAACCAAAGCATGGCGCATAGCAATCCAGCGGATAACGCAAGCTGGCGTACTTACCCCTTTTATTAGTGATTATTACTTCTCAGCCGTCTTTTGTCTGAAGGCTGTTAAGGCTGGTAGACTCGCTACTGTCCCACATAAGCTCAGTCCTGGTGAATAAAACACGAGCGAGGGAGCAAAAGAGCTCATTCCAGAGGCTGGCTTTCATAAAACAGGAGAGCAGCTGAATCCCACGCCGTTCTGGTCGGTTGGAATGGCAGCATAATCCGAAACCAGATCTCCGATCCACCAAGCCCGTACTTCTGCTGGATAAACCGAGCACAGGCGTGAGGAAGAGGCCGACAGCGCGAGCTCACAGGCGGGTTCAGACTGTAGGAGACTCGGGACGAGAACGCACTTCCGACGGATGGGGCAGTGACGAACGTGGTGGCCAACCAATGAGATTGCAGATTTGGAGAGCGTTGCCACCCTGGAAACGTGGAGACTCGAGATAATGCATGAGTGCCGAAGGATGAATGAGTAATGATTCTAGTCAATCAGACAGAGTAGCCATCTCGTGCCTTTCACTGCTCAGTGTGTGTGTGTGTGTGTGTGTGTATTGCTTATCAATAGGAGATTTGATCCATACATGTCATTTCATTTTAAAATGTTGACAGCATCAAAGATAATAATTACTGTAATGAATATATATGTAATGGTATGATGCTTTTGAACAGTGAGAAGTATTTTTATTATGCAACATCAGTCAGGTGTGTGTGTGTGTGTGTGTCTCAAAAAGTTGAACCTGAACCCAATCGAGATGGTTTAGTGGTGAGCTGGACCGCAGACAGAAGGCTTTTTTCCTGATTAGTCAAAGTGCAAACGTTGTGTTTAAAGAGATGCTAAATATCCAGCGGTTCACAAATGTACGCCTGGATTTATTAGACAGTATACATTATTCTGAATCACATATGGGAATGTTATGAGTTTTTTTTTTTTTTTTTTTTTTTGTTATTGTTTTTTACTTGTGAACAACATATTATGTGCCATGTTACATATGATTCTGGTCATGGGGTTTAAGTTTGTTCAGAACGACCCTCCATGTGTCTATTTATGTCCAAACAAAGAACCATTGTCCGCAGAGGTCTGATTTCCAGTATTGGCAGTTGCCAACAGTGATTTCTAACACACTTATTCTAAATATATGAACATAGACACTGGCATTTCAGGGTTGGAATGAAGTATGCCTTAAGACCCTCAAAAAGCCCTAAATGGGCGCTTCTATTCTTGCAACACAGAGCCTACACACTCATAAAGCCTGCACTATCAGTGTCTCAAAGGGGCATTCATTTCCCTCCTGCTGGTGATGTCATCATCTGGAGTCACACATGCTAGACTCATGTGAGGCTGTATAGTGTGAGCTAGAACATCTTTGACTAATGTCATCGCAGGCAGAGAATCAGCCTCAGGGGAAAGTCCTGATGTTGAAACAACATCACCATTCATCCTCCAGCAGACACCACTCATCTCATTATTGTATCTGAAACAAAAGGACACACAGCTTAAAATGAATTGGATTAAATGGAGAGTTTTCTAACGTTTATGCCATTCCCATTTAACTATTGACTATTTTTGTCATCCTTTGATTTGTAAAATCTGTTTTATGCTACTGTTTATGTGATTTTAATAGTAGGCTATTATCCCAGTATTATTCAACATAATTTTGCACTTCACTGATTCTAAGACTTATATATGTGCTTACGTTAATAAAAAATAAATTCATAAAAACATTTCTTGTTCAACTAAATGAGTGTTCAGATGGGTCTCAGGAGCTTTTATTCATAGAGTGATATGCTATTCAATAATTCATATTTGAGAGAGCCTTTCTCCAGTCCCACATCCTTCTTTCTCACCGTATAGTGTAATGAACTATGCAAACATACTTGCTCAGTGTGGATACATCAAAATAAATGGATACAAGCATTACTTTAGCTACATATATATTGTTTTGCATTACACACTTGAGTAATTTCGTAGATTTGAGACTGAGATATGCATGTATGCTCATATATAATTTACTTGCATTACTCAAAAGATGCTAAAGGTTTAGAAGGCAAAGCAATATAATGCAGATATATTAACTGTCAACCTAATCCTTTTATAAGGACACTGCCATCTACTGGATCTGAGAACTCACTTAAGGGGATTTTAATCTTAATCGTTAAATCTTAATTTAATTTTAACAATTTAATCATTCAAGTTGTTCAAATGATAGAGACAGAGTTCCTCAGTCACATTATTCACCCTGAACAAAAATAAAATGTTAAAAAATAAAATGCGTTTCCTAAATAAAATGTCCTATACTATGAATCACCTCAAGAAAAGAGAAAGAACAGGGACGCATTTGTAATACAAGCTTAAGAGATGTGTATGTGCTTTTATAGTGCGTCACACTGACATAAATTAAAGGAATGACGTCACAGCATTCAGTACAATTCCTAAATAATAGTCTATGAATATTTTATCATAAAATACCATCTAAGTTTGACGCTGTAATAGTAATTCCATTCACCAGATGGCGCCTTTGGTTGACTAATGATGTTGAGCTCACTATTTCACATTTTCAAGTACAACCTTGTCCTCAGTTGGTCCAAACTTTTTCCTCCGACCAAGTGTTACAAATGATCGCATTTATTACATTGATGTACATGATATACAAAAGCATGTCTTCATCTAGCTGAAGTCGTTTTTTTCTTTCAAATGACATAGGCTACTGTAAAAATGTTTAGCATTATGTTAAAACCAGCTAAAATAACTCCTGTCATTTGTATGCTACATGTTGTGAAATATCAGAGTTTCAACTCAATTGTCTTCATCAGTAAATCAATGTGGGGAAGAAAAAAAAGATCCCACACACAAAAAAACAGGTTAATTTATTTTCCACTGAGGTTCTCACGATGAAGCATTGTAAACAACCTTGTGCAAGATAAGGATCACATCCATAAAGACCAATGATATAGTTATACATATTGAAATGGCGACTGCATTATGGGGGCCGACCTTGTCATTTCTAATAATCATTAATGATATAAATAACTTAAAATGACTAAGAATTGAGTCACCGGTGGTCTACATACAGTCATGTATGGTCGTCTGCATTGCATGACACATCAATCACACTTGTTTTCACACACACACACGCACGCGCACACACGCGCTTTAGCTATCTTAACATCCCTTGGATGATGCTTGGCCAGAGAACAGCAGCAGCAGCAGCAGCTCCAGACAGTGCCGCACTCACTCAGCCCTCTCCGCGCACGAACTGACGCATTTCCTGGAGCAGCCTTCAGACACACACAGTCGGGAGAAAAAGAGGCAGGTCTGCAGGAAACTGAGTACCGACGGACAAACAAGGATCCTGGAGGAATCAAGTGAGTACGGAACCCTTGTAAACACTGGTTCTCCTGTCTGCGGCGAACCGAAAGACGCTTTCGCGGGGATAACTTTCCTCCCAATGCGCGGAGGAGCCTCATCCAGTGCTCCAGCCGGACGAGGGAACGGGCTGCTCACCCGGGGGAGATCCAGCGTACATCTCTGGGATATTTTGAGGTGTGGAATGCTTCTAGTATCGCTGCTGATGCACTGTAGCTGTCCGGTTTCTCTCCAGCTTGCATTGGTGACTGCCTGCAGCGGTGTTTGGACAGCTTCAAGATCACATGCAGGTTGTCCGTAGGTCATAGCAACAGATTCCCTTTCTGTCTGGACCTTCTACACTTCGCATGCAGATCCACGCAGACGACGAAGGGCATTTACTATTATTTCCTAAGGAGGAACAATCCCGAATACAAACCGGCGCACCGTGACGTAGCATACAGAAGTTGGATAATTAACTAGGCGCTTAAGTGGAAAATTGTTACTAAAGCGCTCAAAAGTGGCCATGGTGGTTTTTAACGGGCTGCTGAAGATCAAGGTCTGCGAGGCTTTGGACCTGAAGCCCACAGCCTGGTCTCTGAGACACGCCGTCGGCCCCAAGACGCAAACCTTTCTGCTGGACACGTACATCGCCCTCAACGTAGATGATTTTCGCGTGGGGCAGACCTCGACCAAGCAGAAGACCAACAGTCCCGCCTGGCACGATGAGTTTGTGACCGAGGTGCACGACGGCCGCAGGATCGAGCTGTCGGTGTTTCACGACGCGCCGATCGGCTACGACGACTTTGTAGCCAACTGCACCATTCAGTTCGAGGAACTGCTGCAAAACGGCAGCAAACACTTCGAGGACTGGGTAATGTCTTTTTGTAGATACTTCAGGGTGCGAATTATGGAGAGTGCCTCCAAACCATGCTGGAAAATCCATTTAACGGCAGGCAGCTTTGATTTGGAACACAGTTAATGAACCGAACATTAACTGTCATTTAAATCAGCAGTAGGACCAACTTGTAGTTGGTCTGTTACTGGTCTAAAACAGTCCACTAGCTTGCACCAGCAAATGACCAGCTAGAAACTAGCTTCCAGGTTCCAAAACACAGTCAACAGCTGGATTTTCCAGCCGGGATATAGTCGAAAAAAGTATTTATTTTTTTTACATAAAAGCATGCATACATGCCAGTGTTTGTGTGTGTGTGTGTGTGTGTATATGTATATGTGTTTATATATATATATATATATATATATATATATATATATATATATATAATACACACACACATATATATATATATATATACATCGCATAACACGAATGATGTGAAGAGAACATACACGTGTTCTACTTGATTACTCAAGGAATTTTACAGGTGTTTTTCAGAAGAAAAAAATCAGTAGCCTATGTCTTGCGTAATGCAAACTGTCATTTGACGTCTTAATCCAATGTTCTGTTTAAAAAAAAAAACTGATGCATCGATACTCGAGAAAATATATAAAGTTTAGTATTTATCATAATTAAATAGCAAACACACACACACACACACACACATATATATATACTTGACATATTTTCTCGAGCATTGATGCACTGTTTTTTTTTTTTTTTTAAACAATATGAACATTGTATTAAGGCGCGAAATGCAGTTTGCATTACGCAAGACATGGGCTACTGAATACATTTCGCCTGAAAAATACCTGTAGAATTTCTTTTTAGAAGCCTATAGTTGTCATGGTGTCATAGTCAACGTCAGTGTTCCAAATATGGTTTCTCCAAAAGTAGAACACGTGTATGTTCTCTCCGCATCATTCGTGTCATGCGCCAGCAGCAGGTGTGTGTGTTGTGCTTTCCTCTTTCTCTGATGCCACCTGCATCATTTCAGATGAATGCTCAGATAACCCAGGTTGCATAGAGACGGAGAAAGAGGCTCGCTGCCTATCATAAATATTTCTGCAGCTGCAAAGAGCCATGCAGACATCATTAATGCAGACATGGCAATTGGTCATTTTGCATGGGCATTTTTTTAATCTATGGAGGTTAGGACACTATTTGTGCATCTGATATTTTTGTTAGGTAACCTAAGGTTTCTACATTGTAACTTTTACATCATTTTCATTTTACACCATTTCTAACGCTATCAAATCAGTCCTAAATCTGTATTTGATCATCACTGACAAACACTAAGTCACATAAGGCACATAGACCATATCCTGACTGCCCTGTCTGAATGTCTCGTGTTCAGTCAAAACAATGAATAGTAGTATAATAGAGTAATTGAATATCAATGAACAGTGCACTAAGTAATCTAGTAATAGAATAGCATTGTATATCATTTGAATGAGAGTGAATGGTTCTGTTGTATATCAGTTTCCTGCATCAATATGGCAGGTGTGCAGTGTGTTACATGACTTGACCATAGACCCCGAGCGACCCTGGAAACTGCTCTGCTCTTTGTAGTCCGTCACAGACAGAGATGTGAATTATTGATGTGCCGTCATAAGCTCCATTGTGGTGTTGAGAAGTACAGTCATCTGCCTTTATGTTGCATCTCAGATTGGATCGGGACAGGATTGGCCCCCATTATTAAAGACAGAGAGCTTTATACATTCTTCTGTGTTGGTAATCTGGGCATGCTGATCTGATCAGTTTGCACAAGGGTTCGCATAAATACAGAGATGTTGTCAGAAATATGAGTTGTAATGTATAAATATAAGCAGATGCATGCATAGAGACAGTATGAAAAGAAATCAAAAACAAGGAAATTAATGTCTTCATAGGGTCCATTTCGAAGGTAACCGCACTCTAATTCTTATTAAAGCTGCATTGAGCTGTGTTGCTTTCTAGGTTCCTCCAAAAATACGTACGTTAGAGGATTTGACTTTGTGTAGACACTATTAATTTACCTCCATAAATATCCTCAGTTTATATAGTTTGTTGACAGATTAAATGTTGAGGACTTCTTAGGTAGTGCTCACAAAGTACTGTAAATACTGCTTGCAATACTGGTTACACTAGTCCTAAAATGAAACTAACACTGCTTGAGGCTTACATGAACACTAATTTACAGCTTACACCGTACTAAAAATCTCACATTTGTAACATTGAGGGTAATTCAAAAATACTATCCCCCCCCCCCCAAAAAAAAAAACACTTGCTATATATATTACTGAGCTTATGTTGTATGATTTTATTCACAAGTCCCAGATTTTGTCATTTGTGCTCATTTGCATTGAATAAGAGTAAATATCACATGATTCAATTATTTCTTAGCATCTCTTTCTTCAGCAAAAAAAAAAAACTTCCCTGTGTCCGCAATGTCATCTTTGACTTCCAAAAATAATTATTTACTTAAATGTATTTATTTAAAAATAAATGATTAATTACATAAAAAGTCACATTTTGTTGCATTAGTATTCATTTATCATCCTTAATTCATTTTAGTTATTATAATTTGCAAAAATGACTATTTAAATACATTATTTATTATATTTCAAGATTAATTACTTTAAGTCCTGTTTTTTTTTTTTTTTTTTTTTAAATTGTGTACTACAAATATTGTTGGCTTTTATAACAAATTTCCAAAAGTTTATCCAAAGTTACTTTGGATAAAAACATCTGCTAAATGACTAACTACATGTAAATTTAAATGTATTTATTATGGTAATTTGATGTATTACCAGTATAATTTACATGAGGCAAAATAAGTTTTAAACACAAACCTGTGTTAAGGTAAAACTGAAATGCTCAGCTTTTTACAATTGCTTATTAGATTAGTAAAAGCAAATGTTTGTATTATATGATTACAGATTACTTTACTAAGGGGTTCCCAGTCTTGGAGTTGTGCTTTAAAAACAAATGATGAAACCAAATTAACTAGAGATATTTTCAAAGACTAGTAGCTGCTAAGCCCCTGCTATGAGCGGCCCGTGTTAAGTAAGAACATACAAACGTTTGGTGCAACCCTACCCAAGCCTTGCGTCCTCAGGCAAACAGGATTCCTGACAGAGCAGCGCCGCCGCTCCCAACACGCGCATCACGCACTGTGCGTAGGGCACCAAGTGCTGAGGGGGTACCAAAAATGATTTTGAATGATTTTTTTATGCCGGTATTATTTCATTAGCCTATAGAAATATTAGGCACATTTTATCCATGTATATGTAACAAAAAAGGGGGAACAAGAAAGATATTTAATAATTGCTCTATATTGTCCGGTGTAGTCTACGGGAAATGTGCTGCATGTGCGTGCTGCTGCTAATCGTAATGCGCCTCGAACTTGCTGACGTTAATGTTAGCATCAGCGAACTATGTTATTATAACTTACAATGTAAAGACGTGTTTCCGCGCGTCTGGAGGTCTCGCGGCACGGTAGACGCGAATTCTCCTCATTCGCGCATCTAGTTACAAGAGATTCTGAGTCATGAAAAGGACTTTTGCAAGCTGATAGCGACCGCCTTTTGGGGTGGAAAATTGGCAGTAATACCCCCACCTTGCACAGCTGTACCTAAGTGTCCCTGGGACATCAGTGCGGTCGGAGCGCGTCTTCTCAACAGCGGGACATATAGTGAATAAAAAACGCTCTTCTCTGGACCCTGAAAATTTTGCCATAAAACTTAATGCCAATAAATAAGAAATATTGCTGATTTGAGTGTTTCCAGCTCTCTCTTTGCGTTCGTCCGTTTATTGACGTTGAAAAAGGAAACGTCTTTTTGTTAGACATGGAAAATGATTTTACAATCGAATCAATGAACACTTATGTCTTAAAAATCGAAAATGATTTTTTCACAAAAGTGACAGCCCTAGTACTTATTGATGATTATTTAATTTAATTTATTCAAAGTGACATTCAATTTGAAAAAAAAAAAAAAGTCTGGATTATTTTGATATATTTTTTTATTTTGCTATTCTGTTGACTGTTTACAAAGTCAGCATTTTCAGCATTTTCATCAATTTTCTCTTTTTAGTGTTCTTAAGTTTTATACTGTGATGCTGCTATTGTGTGTTATTGGTATTGAGTTATGTTTGCTAATAAAAAGTTAAACTGGCAAAAACAAACGTTTTTTTTTCTTTCTCGGGGTCGGGGTGGGGGGGGGAGGCATCATAAAGGAATTATGCTTAGGGCACCAAAATGGCTAGCAGCGGCACTGTGTGTCTTTGTGTGTCATAGCGAGTATCTGTCAAGACAAACAAGTGCCTGATAGTCTGCGAAGAGAAAAAGAGCATCAATCTGTGTGACAGATGTGTGCAGAGGTAGGCTATAACTGACTCACATGCAGAGTTTGCATAATTTGAAAGCAATTTGTGTGAAAGTGTGAGAAAGGTTGGATAGGTTTGGCCAGACTACGAAAATTACTCATTCACCTATTTTCCCACGAACCTTTTACATGCACACAAACACACTCACACATATTTCAAAGCCAACTCCTCTACGGTTGTGCCTGCACTTGCACACTGAAGGCTTATTTTGTTCTAAAGGGCATGCCAGTGGTATGTTGTTCATCCCAGGCTGCTCATTGCCGGAGCTTTTCATCTCCATTTGCTTTAACTGAGAGCTGCATGGTGGGACCAGTTGGAGGTGTGAAGGCCGAGGTCTGCGGGCTGTGTCAACTTCAGAATAAGTTAAAGGCTGTCTGTCTGTCCGTCGGAAGGGTTGTGAACTGAGATCCGACTAGTGTTCAGAACTGGTTCCAGAACCAAATGATTTTTACATTTTTTCAGTTTCGTTTACAGTTCTTGAAGGTATGCATTTGTCTGCTGAGACTCTGTACTCTTACTCTCTGACAGTGTTTCTACTAGCATGGCTAGTCTGCTTTTAGTTGTGTAACGCACACACCAACACGACATAAATCAAGTGACGAGGAGTCTTTAAGTGTGCACTTGGTTTTGGAAGAGCAGCTTGATTTTAAACCATGTCTTAGACTGACACTTTAGAAAGTGGATGGGCTGAGTCTGGAAGACTTTTTTTTTTCTCAAAGCTCAAAGTAGAGAACGGGGAAGTACTGTCAAACTTGGAATGCAATTCATTTTTCCTTGAGAGAGATTACATGGATTTGCCTTAACTAGCTTTAACCACACACAAATCCAGGGCATTCGGTTTAAATAAGCTGTAAACCATTTGAGAGAATGAGTTCGGGCACTGGCTATCATAAATCTTACATAATAAATATGTAACTGTCTGTAAATTGTTATTATATGCTTCTCAAATTTTGCTTGTGCAACATTATAGGACCCGGTCCTAAATTGCACACTAAACCCTCGCAGTCCACACTTTCGTCATGTCATGCCATTTTCAGTGCACTTGCGAGCACCCTTCTGAAAGCTAAAATGATGAATGGGACAGCCTACAGTCTTGTGGACTTAATGGGCATGTGCACACAAGCTGCGTCCGAAAGCTAAAAATGCTGCCTTCGGAGGATGCATTCCAAGGTAGACAGGCATCAACGCATGTCCGAATGTCAGCTTCATTCCTGTCTCTTGAGATGCCTTCATCTGATTGAATTTTTAAGGCAGCATAGATGTATCCTTCTCTACTTTTGATATCCCACAATCCTGTGCGTTCCATTCCATATAAACATAAAAAAAACAACATAAAGATGACATTTAAAAGTTGTGTTTTGTGGTCAGTTTGTGTGTAAATGTATGTTTCTGACCAACTTTTTTTTGCACTTTTGATGTTATTTCTAGCCGAGAAATCATTATTTTAGTAATAAGATTTTCGTTTAATTATCTCCAAAAATCATTCTGTTTTGTTATAGATCATTAAAACATTACTCTGCCTCAGAAGCCTGTCCAAAATCAGTTTTGTGAGATGATTTTGTGGGCAAACGTTGCCTGCAAAGTCATTGCCTGATAAGACAGCGAAGCAACAAGTCCCTCTGTGCCATTTGAGAAAAGGCCTATGTGTCTAAGCATGCATTAAGGCACTGTAACCTAATGGCTGTTCCTATCAACAGCCCTACTTTTAAATCGTCAATGGTGTTTCTTATTTGTCGTCCCTGATGAATTAGATAGCAAACCGGTTTACAGGAGTCACCACAGCCAGAAATGCCTATGAGCATTTCCTCAGTTACAAATCACTGCATGTGATATGTGTAATTATGAAATATCCTGTCCAGGAAAGAACCTTAGAGAACCTGCGTGTAAAGAACAGATTTAAGAAAAGTAACAAATGTATTTAGCTGCTGCGTGCTTGTGGTCAGAAAGTAAAGTACCATCACTTAACCCTACGCCTGAACAGAAGCTCATTCAGCTCAAAAGTTAACCCTTCGTACTCAACACCTAAATGATTCAAAGCTAATTCTGTGGATCATTCTCCAGTGTGAAGTATGGACGTAAGGTGTTAAACACAGTGTTAAGGGAGAAGTGTGTGATTTCTGTACTTGCTTGTATTTAGTATGTTTTGATAGTGCCATTGAACCGTAATCACAATGTTAACAGTTTTCATTGTGTCCGTCTGTGACTGACACACTTCACCTAATGGTTATTGTCCCATGTATTATCCAGTGGTTAACAGATGACGGTTAATTGTTGATTAGCCGAAACAGAGAGGCTTTCTTCTGTTTTTGCACAATTACTCATACCTGTTGTAATGTCAGTAATTGAGAGGCAGTGGCTCACAATAAATTGGAGTGCAATCCAGCCATCAGCTCTCTCTCTCTCTCTCTCTCTCTCTCTCTCTCTCTCTGACCTTCTCTTCCATTGTTTAATCATGGCCTGTCATTATCAAGGTTTCATTATGATTTGCAGTTTTTGTTAACCATTAACCCTCTTCTTAGATCTCATTATTTATCTTTCTTTCTCTCTGATTTCTCTTTATCATTTGTGTCAATACAGTTATTCTCTCATGTCTCCCTTTACATGTGTTTGTTTGCTTTGCAAACTCCACCGATAATTACTGTTTAACAATTACTGTTTGTGCACTCGTTCAATCATTTTGTTTGCTTGTTTGTTTGTTTACTAAGTCATTAATTCATTCAGTCATTAATTCATTTATTCATTAAATTTGCTTAAAAAATGTTTTTACATTAGTTCGTTCACTCATTCATAAATTTGGATTTTAAATTAATTTAATCATTTGTTTTATTCATTAGTTTGTAAATTCATTTTTCTTTTTGGTATTTATTTGTTGTTCATTGATTGGTTTATTTGTCTTTTTTTCATTTATTTTGTTTGTTCATGCATTATTTTTTTCATTCATTAGTTTGTTGATACATTAGTTTTTTCGCTCATTAATTTGTCCGTTTATTTGTGTGTATGTTTGTTTGTTTATTGTGTATTTATGTTTGCTCATTCATTTATTTGTTTGTTAATTTATTTGTTATTATGTTTATTTTGTCTTTTACTCATTTTTGTTCATTCACCAGTTTGGTCATTTATTAGTTAATTTTTTCCATTCATAAGTTCATTAGTTCATCTTTTTTTTTCAGTAGTTTTCACCTTTTGTTTATTATTATTATTATTATTATTTTTTATTATCATTCTTTTTGCTTGTTAATTTATTAATTCATTCTCCTGTCTGCTCACCCATACATCTTTTTGTTTGTTTATTAATTTGTTTGTTCATTGATACCGCTGTTGAGAACAGAATAGTGTGTGAACTTTATGTAAACCTTCGGAGCAACACAGGAGCAGGTGTAAATATCACCACAAACAGAAAGAGAGTGTCACTCACTGAAGGATTGGTTTCCTGAAAGGTTTACCACAAAGAATGGGCTCTCAGCTCCTGGATGTGAAGCTCTCAAAATAAATAGATAGCCTCATATTTTATTAAATGGTTTGCTGAGTGGTTTTATTGAATCATGTGTGTATGAAATTGCACTTGAGTGTTAGCTTTGTCGTGGAGCAGCTGAGAATCTGTACTCTCCACATTCTCACTGGTTTGTTACTGTGTGGGAAAGGGACACTGTACCACTGGTGACATATGGGCAGCGTCTGTAGGGTGAAGCAGTGCTGGGAGACATATATATATTCCACTTACTGTACCTTTATAATTCTGACACAGGTCTGCAGAAAACAATAGTATTGTGGCTGCTTCTCAAAACTGTTGACACTGTTGTCCATACCCTTAGTGTCTTTTTTTAGGATGTTCTTGCTGTAGGAAATAGCAGCTAATAATGTGAGACTGCTTTTTTTTCTTTAACAAGGCAAACGCGACTCTTGATGATTTGATTAAATATGAGAAGGAATGAACCTGAACTTAAAACTTTCTTTGTACCTAACTGCTGAAATTCATTGCTACAATTTTAGTGCTATTGATATTATACCAAGGTGGGGTGGACAGTATATTATATGCTTTGGCTACTAGAATAAAAAAAAAAATCGTATACTATCTATTTTTTTTTTTTATTTTTTTTTCACTGAACATTGGTCAGTTTGTTTATATCACAGTTTTATTAAATAACCAATATCACGTTTTTATTGATCTAGTAAATCTGCCTCACAAATGAAAGGCATTATTGATAATTTTGTCTTTTTATATTGAACTTAATGGACACCAAAAGATCCAACACTATTTGAACCCAAGAAGCACAATTTTATGAGACCGTTGTCATCAGATTTTATTGGCTATTTCAAATATGAAATTTAATTGTGAGCTTGATGGACAGATTGATTATGAAAGACCAGAAACACCACCGTGATTATTTATAACAAATGAAAATGTACAAATGTAAGACTACTATTATAAAATGGATATTTCCCATTCTAAAATCTAATTGGATGCCATTGTAAAATAGCTCATATTTGATTCTACATAATACATATGATACATAAAGCTCAGTATTGATTCTGGTTGTGGTGTAGTAGGGCCGTGTTGTATCTGAGCCTTTATCTCATGTTGGTGTCATGTGTAGATCGCACAGCAGTGCTCTGATATTTATATCTTTAAAATGCCACTGCACTAAGGCCACAATTGACAGACAGGACCAATACATAAGCTGTCTGGATTGACAGGACCCTTTCTTAGCTTGACCTTGTTTCCCCGAGGGGCCCAACAGAGGAGCGGACCGTAGTATCCTCCCGGCGGCCCCGGAGGAAACAGGGGCCGGGGTACTGCCGGGCTGGAGCTAAAAATACCAGCGGTGCGTTTGAGTCACACGGTAGCCTGGGCTTCCTGTTTTCACTCGGCCACGTTTACTTCCCAGAGAGATTGAGGGGGACAGAGAAGAGGCGGTGGGACGAGACTGGGGGACCTGATGCCTTCACTGATATCAAGAAACACATGCTCACTTACCGATTTTGATTCCCACAGAATGAGGAATGTGTGAACGTGTGGCTGAAGGCATGTCGGCACTGTAGGTAACAAACATTACTGTAAAAACATAGCCGCTATTAAGGATACCATCTATTTTGATAACTTGCTAACCATAAACCTGAAGCCTAAAGGATACTTAAGTTTGAATGTGAACGCGTGGCATTTGTGTATAGACGAATGACAACTTTTAAAGTATCCTCTATTTGACAAACACAGGTGCTCGACCCACTCACAGTTGAAAGTAGGGCTGCTCCGATCCCGATCGTCCGATCGTTATGCACATCTCGTTATGCACAATTTACCGCTGATTAGAGATGTGCATAACGATCGGCCGATCAAGATCGGAGCACCCCTACTAGAAAGGTTTTTTTTTGTCCAGTCTGCACTATTTCTCTCCAGAAGTTATGAGTGATCAAAAAGTCTTTGTAAACGTTTAATCTTGTGGATTTTGTGTTGTGTGTATCTCTTAACCTCCTCACACATGCACTAGTAATTGCTGGCATCTGTTTGTCGCAGTGTCTCCAGTAGTTTGATGCTGTTGTTGTTGTTCTGTTTCTTCCATTTCAAGGCAGACTGTACAGAGCACACATATGCTGATGATGCAAATTACATCATGCAAACTGTAGGTTTTCCCTAGCATACAGTAAACGGGTTACATAATCAGATTAAAAAAATAAATAAAAAATGTAATCATAATCCGGTGAACCTTGATGAATGGCAGACTATAGAAAATGTGATTTTTGCATTCTCATTTGCTCCAATAGTAGGGCTGAAACTATTATTCAACATCATCAACAATGACAAAAATGAAAAAATATAAACATGCAGTAGGATTTTTAGAAAGGAAACTAAAAAAAAGAAGAAGAAGAAGAAGAAGAAGAATTGGTGAAAATCAATAAATTATGATTAATTGTCAGCAAATGAATGTATTGTGGAGCAGTCATTTGATCTCATATGATCTAATCTAAGAGCCTGCAGTAACTCATTTTTACCAGTGTGGTGCTGTAACGCAAGCCTGTAATTCATCTTTCCCTGGTGAGATCCAATAAAAGACACACTTGCTTCTGTGAGCATGTTGGAGTGCAAATGCAGCCGGACCAGTGTTGGAAGGTTTTACAAAACTAGAGAATACAGACAAAAAAAAATCATCCCTGTCATGGCAAAGTTCTTTTCCATTCTTTTCTTTAGGGTAAAAAGAAGTTTGATATACCTGAGCAGTGGTTCACTGTTAGCAAACATGCCGATACTGCTGAGAGCAGTGTTTGTATGAATATGTAAATATGTGCTGAGCGCTTTCCTCTCAATAACAAAATAAATGCCAAGTTCTGTCATGAAACTAGATGGCACAGGCTGATAAGTTGTTAAAACTGATGATATTTACAGCATTAAACTACTTTGGCACAAGCTGATTGGTTCATGTTGCATACGCAGCCAATGAGCTTGCTGCTTTACTTTTAAATGGCTGTTTGGCATTCACTAGAGCATTTCACAGTTTGCTTTCAGAGTTCCTCTGAAACCCTTCCCCAGCTCCACCAGTATATAGCTGCTACAGGTTATTATATATGCTACTTGTGCATCAGCACTATGTCTTAAAACTTACAGTACCATATTTGCATATGTATTGACAGCAGCCCGTTCCTATACTCACTTTGCAGCAGCAGCAGCAGCAGCAATTCAGGCATGTACCAAATCCATTAACATTGGCATACTGTATAACTACCATGCTAAAATCTTTAGAGAGATGTCATGACAGAAATGCAGATAAAGGGATAGTTCACCCAAAAATGAAAGTTTAAGGTTTATCTGTTTACCCCCAGGTAGAGATATGCCGGTATCAAATTTTCCTGTTACGATTAATTGATCATGCATTTATCACGGTATATGATATTATCACGGTATTAAAATTATAACAAAAATAACTGAACATTTAAATACAATAAAGCAATACAGAAAAATAAATAAAGTTACAAGTTTTACACATTAAAGTGCAAAAGAACTATAAAGACCCATAGGTATCCCTTTACAATAAGACCTCATTAGTTAACCTTAGTTAATGCATTAACATTCAAGGCAAGGCAAGTTTATTTATATAGCACATTTTGTACACAATGGTAATTCAAAGTGCTTTACATAAAATAAAGTAAAAATAAAACATGAAGAAAAATGATCACAAAAATAAAACAAGAAATTTTAGAACTTTTAAAATAATTTAAAAAATGACTTAAAAGGAATTTAAGACAGTTTAAAAATAAAAAATGATTTTACATAAAATACAGTGCAATACATAAAATATACTGTAATCAGTTCGGACATCGCATAGTGCTCTTTCAATAAATGCACAGCTAAACAGATGAGTTTTGAGTCTAGATTTAAAAATGGCTAATGTTTTATATACAATGTGCAATAGCTACATTTGCTACAGAAGTTATTAATCTTCAAAAAAAAAATACAAGTCTTAGTTCGTGGTAGCTCATTAAATAACAGTTGCAACTTTAAATTTTAACAATATGTTATTAAATATTGGAATACCTAAGATTAATGAATGTTCAGAATTGTTCATTGGGAGTTTGTTAACTAATGAAGCCCTAATGTAAAGTGTGAATGAACAATGAATCAAAACACTTTCAAACAATATCTAGGGCATGTTGTAGTAGAAATAAAAATAAATAAATATTGAAATATGTAAATAAATATTTAAGTATTTTGGCTCTGTGATGAACACCATAGCGAATACACAAATCTGAATGGCTATTTAAAATTATTTAAATATGGTTTAGAAAGTAGCAGCTGCTTTATTAATGGGGTTCCAGGGTAACGGCTGCATTTTCTGTAGTTTAGCGCCATCTGCTGTCAGAGAGTGAATGTGCTTTTGTTCAGCATGTGTCTCACGTGTTCCTCGTGTGCTTCTCATGCGTGCTTGTTTACATCAGAGCGCACATGCTCTTTCAATTAGCATACAGCAGTGTTGTGCATTTTAAACAGTTGATGGGAAACGTATTCTTAAAATGCATTCCAAATTCTGAATAATTTGTAATATATAATTATTTCAAGGTATTTAGAAGTGCCCACGCTAACAATATCGTGCATATTCATTACCGCGATATATCGCATTACCGAATACCGGCACATGTCTACCCCCAGGGCATCCAAGATGTTAATGACTTTGTTTCTTCAGTAGAACACAAACAAAGATTTTTTTTACACAAACTGTTGCAGTTTGTCAGTCTTATAGTGGTGGGAATTACAGCTAAAACATACACACAAAAAAACAAAAAAACAAACAGAACCAAATTAAGACCTTCATTTGTTTTTTACGTTTTATTGTATGTTTTAACTATGATTCCCATTCATTTCCATTATAAGACTGACAGACTGCAATGGTTCGTGTTAAAAATCTTTGTTTGTGTAGGAGTCACTACATCTTGAATGCCCTGGGGGTAAGCAGATAAGCATCAAATTTTCATGTTTGGGAGAACTATCACTTTAGTTATACTATGAATACTACCTGCCAAGTGACAAACACCTCTTCCACCTCCAATTTGGTGCTCAATTGTCGATTCTGGGATGTAATAAGAGGGAGGAACAAGTTTTCTCAAGTTCACCTTCCGTAAATAAAACTTAGAAAAGTCCCCACTGACTAAAAAGAAGAAAAAACGGAATCCTTAAGAGAAGTGCTTTTGTGAATGTAGGTGAACTCGTAGTACATTTCTATGGGCAGTGTCTAATTGAAACAGATGAATGAGAGGTGGTAGGTCATATAGTGGTCTCAAAAGCATGACTCAAGTCTACACTCATGATTTGACTTCTATTAAGTGGCCTTAACTAATATGTACTTGCATCAAAAAATAAGTACAATGTTATTGTGTTCATATTGTATTGCAAAACACTTTTCCTGCTATTGAGATGGGATACGGGTAAGGTTTTGGTGGTATGAATAGGTTTAAGGATGGGTTAAGGTGTAAGGGATAATAACAGTGTTATTAAGTAATAAAAGTGTTATTATAAATGATGTAATTTCATGCAGGTATTTTAAAAATAAAAGAACAATGTAAAAACATGTATGTACACAATAAGTGCATTGTGCCAAATGATTACTTAAAATGTAAGTATAAAGTTGTTAAGGTCACTTAATATAAAGTGGGACCCTGATCTGTAAGCTCGTTTAGTTAATTCACGCTAATGTTATAGTGTCTTGAAGGCATGCAGTGCAAGATTTGCCATTGATGCTTGACGCTCTTTCAGCAGTCAAAGTGTGCTGTTTGAACAGTAATGTAGAGTCACAAGAGAGCTGGAGAGACAGAATGCACGCCAGTAATGCTTTTAAGTCTCTGATTTTAAATAGTGCTGTCACCACTTTAAATATCAGCTAATGCACATTCCAGCGCTTGTAAACACAAGCACCCACTGGCACAGAATCATTGTACAACAATAAACATCCTTGTGTAGGAAATCTGTTGTCTGTTGTGGATAAGTAAATGATGTTTAAGGGTGCATCTCACGAAAACAACTAGGCCTAATTTAACCCCAAAATATGATTTTTTTTTCTTTTATCATTGTTTTTATTTTTTAAATTTTTAAAATATTGTACTTTTTTGTAGAAAACATTTTAATGAGTAAATTAAACACAACTACATATACTAGCATTATATGTTATATTTTTATTTTAAATGTTATTATATTTTTTAAATCATGTTCAATAATATGTTTGTTTGTGTATGCAATATTGTAATGAGGTATTAAAAATGTTTAAAGGAATAGTTATTAGAGTCCAAACAGCTGATAAAACATCTCAATAATCCACAGGTAATCTGCTCAACTCAGTCAATCAGTTACCATCTTGTGAAGTGAAAAGTTAAATGTTTGTTATAAACAAATCTGTCTTTAAGGCATTTTAACTTTGAACTGTAATTTCTGGCCAAAATATGAGTCCATAATCCATAATGATGCTTCCTCCGATGCAAAAGAGGACTGCTGTCCTCTCACATCAAAATCCACTGGCATATTTGTTTAGAATTTTTTTGGACTGTTTCGCTTGTAAACTGTGCTTGATCTGTGCATATTCCTCTCCTGATTCAGACAAGATAACAGTTTCAATGGATGCATTATTATGGATAGAGGGCTCGTATTTTAGCTTATCTTAATTATGTATTTGTTTCTTATAAACATGCAGCTTTTCACTTCAAGACATTAACTGATGGACTGGTGGTGTGGATTTATTGTGGATTATTGTGATGTTTTAAACAGTTATTTGGACTCTCATTCTGACGGCACCCATTCACTACAGAAGATCCATTGTGGTAATTTAATGCTAAATTTCTCTCAGTTTGTGTAATGACGCAGAGGCTCCATCTTTCAAGAACAATCTTTGTGCAAATCCAGCATTAAACTGATTGAGATTGAGAAAGTTGTCCTCAGCAAGCTGTCCTCAGCAAAATAAGCTGCACATAGTTTTACATGTGCATTATAATTTTCGGGAACCGAGTTTAACATAAATTGTAACCATTAATCTCAAAGTAGAGCGTCCCTGGGAAGCCCAAACAAAGATGATTGGACTCAGAGATTAAAAAAACAGCGTTTCGACGACATGGCGACAAACACAAACCGCTCTTCCTTCTTCTCCGTCGGAGCGCAACAAGGCCACGCCCCCTGTTTGTGAATACATGTGGGTGGTGGTTAGTCAAAAAAAACTGTTTTAGTGACGTTATTACTGCAGGAACTAGAGGGCTGTAGTCCAAACGGGTCATTGTTTTGTAGGCGAATTCTGTTAAATCAAATATCTCGCTTGGCATTCAACTTTGAGCTTTAGAATTTTACAGATATTATTTATACTCTAACAACAACATTACACACTAACTAAAGTTTAAAACATGGAATCACAAAGAAGGGGACCTTTAATAACATCCACATCAGACAAATCCAAACAGTAGGCAGAGAATCGTAAACGTAGAAGGCAGAGGTACATACACAGATTAGGCAGTCTAATCCAAACAACAAGACAGTGGGCAAATCCAAAAGGCAGAAACAGGGAAACCAGGCAAAAATCATACACAATAAGGCAAACTATGGCAATGGGAAGAACGCTCGGTAAGGCAGACAGGCTGGCAATACTTCGCAAGGTGCTTGTGGCTCCAGCCATGCTTAAATGTCTATCAAACAGGAAGTCACAGGTGAAGCAGAGGGAGTGGAACACAGTCAGTACTCGGGCGAGGGCTCCCTCTGCTGGCGTGGTGTTACAGTTTGTTCCGGAACATACTCTTCTAAATCTTGGATGGCATGAGGGTTAGTACATTTTCATCAAAGTTTCATTTCTGGGTGAACTATTCCTTTTAAAAAAATGCCATGATGCAAATGATCTAATCTGCAGGCAGCACGCATACAGTCAACAACACATCATGCAGTTAATCTCAGTTGGCAGGACTGGCACAACTGCAACTGAACAATCTTTGTGGGCAAATTTCAGTGTCCATCTGTGAACTGTAGTGCACAGATTTGTGGATGAGCCAGTGAAAAATTCTCAATGTTCATTAGCAAATATGAGGATTTTTTAAAGTGGTACAACCCAACAACACAGCACTTATGCTGCCTTCACATCCTCTTGGGAAGATCTCACTGTTGTGATGTGCTTTCCAGTGATTTTGGTTGGAATAAAATGAATCTGTTGGTCAATGACATATTCACTTATTGCCAAAGACCGGGAACGTTTGTAGCCCTAATGCAACAAAATGAAGAGCAAATGAGGTGAATTAGGAGTTTAATCAATGCTTTATGTTTTGGGTGTTTTATCATCTCCGTGCTGCTACACACAAGTATTTAAAAAAATAATTTGTGCTGCTACACACAAGTATTTTTCATTAACCTGCTAAATATAAACATATGGAAGCTTTTTAGAGCTTTGTAATCATTGGTACATATTTACATTTATTTCCTGAGCAGACCAACTTGGAAAGATATTGTAGTAGCGTTAATGTACGTTCATCTCATAATTATGATTATTCATGAGTTAACAGCATTAAACATGTTTATTACCCAGTAGAAACACAAATATTTCAGCCGTCGTTATGATCCTCCCTGAAACAAACAATGGACATTTAGTTGCTGCGTAAATACATTTCATATTTAGAGACTTGGAAATGAAAATATTTAGTTATCTCAGAGACATTATTTCTCTTATCCAGGTCTAGTCTCAATTAGCTTGAGGGATCTGGTGTGTGTCACCCCTCACATGAACACACACTCCGGCGAGCGGCTAAACACACTGTCATCTGTGAGATAAAACACAACATAGCTCTCTGTTCTCTCGGCCAGCTGTCCTCGCTCACCTGCTCTTTCTTTCACTCTTGTCATCTTTCCTTTTCTTACCAGTTCTTTCCTCGCGTCACGTCTACAGAACAGTGATACATTCAGAGTTTGTTCGTTTACAAAAATAAACATCCTGAACCTGCTTCCTGTCTGTCAGTAGTCAGCAAAATAGATAGTCCTGCCCTGACACCATCGAGCCAATATTGCTGTATTATATATATATATATATACTGTTTGCTTTTGTTTTGTTCTTTTTTGTAGGAAAAATGATACTTCGGCTTCAGTGGGATTTTATTTTTATTTTTTTAATAGGAGGGCTTGTAGAGCTGGAGAGAAGAGATCAGGTTAGGCACACGGTCAGAGGTTGCGTGACTTGGGTTGAAGCCAAAGTGACCATTCCTCCAGCTGTCTCTTTATCAATGATTGATAGAGATGAAATAAATATCCTCTTTACTTTTCTTTTTTAGTTTGTCCATTATCAGCTCACATGTAAAAACACACAAACAAAGTACTGTAATCTTAAAGCATTAAAAAATGTACAAAATTTTACCTGCTGGCAATATAATTTAATTAAGTAAAGGGCCAATAAATTTACTTAAAGGAACACTCCGACTTTTTGGGACTTTAGCTTATTCACAGTATCCCCCAGAGTTAGATAAGTCCATACATACCTTTTTCATTTCTGTGCATTCAGTAAGTGTTATTTGACGCACCCACCGCTAGCCTAGCTTAGCACAAAGACTGGATGTAAATGGATACTGTTAGCATAGTGATCCCAATAAGTGACAAAATAATGCAAACAATTTCCTAATTACAAGTACAAATAACAAGGCTATATGAGACAGAGCCCATTTTTAATCGTATAAATACTGGGAACTATATTCTCACTAGGCGTAGGAGCACAGCTAACGTTACTTGGGCGGAGTGGCTACTTGGGCGGAGTGATTAGCGCAGCACCCGAGACGCGCAGTGGTGAGGAGCAGAGTGTTCGCTCAGAGTTGGAGTAATAGAGTCAGCAATTACTAGATAGTACATTTGTAATGTACAATCATGGGTGTTTGCTGTATTGTAAAGAGCTGCGACAATAAACAGGGGAGACCAGGTAATACTATGATGCTTCATAGAATTCCAACCCAAAACGCTGACCTGATGAATCGATGGCTACTTGCTCTGGAAATAGATCCAAACACTCCTGTAAACACCATCACGAAGTATTTCGTTTGCTCTGAACATTTTACTGTGGACGACTATTTTGAAGTTGCCACACGGACCATGAAACGTGTGCTAAAGGATACAGCCATCCCATCGATAATAAAGACAGGACAAATTGGATCACCTGTTGCTGTGGTAAGTGTTCTATTATGTTTTGAGATGACTAACATTAGCCATACTGTAACAGTGCCATGCTAATGTAATATAACCTTAGTAGTGACACTATTAAGTGAATAGGGGCTCCGTGTATCCCCTTTATTGTTATTATTGTGTTGTCATGAACACACTGTTCATGATCATTATAACAAAATCACTTACTTGGTGGACAGCTGTCACCATTAATGTGGACATCATTAGGTTCACTCGGCGTGGGGCGTTTCTTCCAGTTGATCTTGTCACAATGGGGAAAAAAAGCGACAACTGCCGGGTGTATTAGGGCAGAGAAATCTTCCGTGGTAGTGACGCAAATATTTTGATTGTCATCAAGCCTTGACGTCCCATTCATTACAACAAAGGCACTCGGTTCTGTCGGCATAGGTTGGCATGTTCCACATTTACAGCACCAGTCTGTGTTCGTTCTGATTCTCCCTTCGACATCTTGTCTTACAGCTTCCAAAGTTTGTAACTCCTCGTCTGTGTATTCTGGCTCAAAACTATTTGGTTCTGGATCTTGGTTTGATACACAGTAAAATTCCTCTGAGTCAGCCATGATCACGATTTACTTCTAGCTAGTCACCTGTTTTGTTTACGGAACCATCAACAAGGCATCTCGTGTAACGTGTAACGATATAGAATATAGTTCCCAGTATTTATATGATTAAAAATGGGCTCTGTCTCATATAGCCTTGTTATTTGTACACGCTGTGACTATACAGATCACAACATGTTAATAGGAAAATGTTTGCATTATTTTGCCACTTATTGGGATTACTATGCTAACAGTATCCATTTACATCCAGTCTTTGTGCTAAGCTAGGCTAGCGGTGGGTGCGTCAAATAACACTTACAGAACGCACAGAAATGAAAAAGGTATGTATGGACTTATCTAACTCTGGGGGATACTGTGAATAAGCTAAAGTCCCAAAAAGTCGGAGTGTTCCTTTAAAGAGAGTTGACTTTCATGACTGTTTCTTAAGTACACTAAATGTACTTTGTAAAAAGTTCAAAAGATTTAAGTAAATTTCCTTCTAATAATCTAATAATCTTCTTATGTTTTAAAGTACACTTAATGTGAAGTGTTGACTAACATTATAAAACACTTATAAAGTACTTTTATTTGTAGTGTTTTAATCAATATTGCATAGCTTATGTACCAAATTGCAACTTCAGCTTTCCAAATGAGTTATGTATCTAATATACATGTTGTCACAGCCACACCTTCTACACTCCCGGAATCGGACACTTACGCCACACCCACTCGTCCCCAATCACCCGAATTCTGAACTCCTGTGCATCATCACCAGAACCACATATAAAGCCATCAGTCACCATCACTCATCGTCTGGTCTTGCACCGATCTCCTCACTTGCCTGAACGCCATTATTAAACCTACCTGAACTCTTGAACCCTCTTCATCCTCGTCAGTCTTCCTGTCCCCATCGTCTTCATCTGAGCACCATCTGGATCACCGTTCACCATAAGGGAAGTTGTGTTGTCGCCGTTCTATTCACGTGTCAAGATTCACCTGTGTCTGAAACCTCTGATTCACATTAAACTACCTTATCACTGAATCCTCTGTGTCCTCGTCTGTGTCTGACAGAAGACCAGACCGCATGCAGAGCTCTTCGGACACGGGCGAGGACTGCACCGCGGATCCCTTCACGCAACTGGTTCACGCTGTACGGTCCTCACTGATGCAACAAACTCCCCCTTCTTCACCGGCTGTCAACAACTCAAACACCGCTACAACTCCGGTCACTTCTTCAGTTGCCCCTGCGAGTCCCATGGCCAAACCAGCGACATACAGCGGCACGGCGGAGGATTGCAGCGGGTTCCTGCTACAGTGTTCCCTCTCTATGGAATCCAACTCTCATTTATTCACCTCCGAACGCAGTCGAGTAGCCTTCATCATCAACCTACTCTCAGGTAAGGCCCTCCAATGGGCTGAATCTCTCTGGGACTCGAACTCACCTGCCCTTGGATCCGTCACTAACTTCTGTTCCCAGTTAAAATCCGTCTTTGGCCATCAAACTTCTGCATTGTCTGTCCATGACCAATTATTTACCATTCACCAACAGAGAGATGAATCTGTGAGTGATTATGCCATACGCTTCCGTACTCTCGCTTACATAAGCGGCTGGAATGAAACTGCCTTAATTACAGCATATCGCCACGGATTGAATGACAAGATACAAAGTTTGATAGTTGTGTACAAAGACTCACTAGGACTAGAGAATCTCATTCAGAAATCCATTCGAGTTGCCCAGAGACTCACTGCCTGTCATCCGCTCACTCCCGCTGTACTTCCTCCGCCCGCTGTACCATCTGTCGCTCCTCCAGCACCTGAACCCATGCAAGTGGACTCTCACCATCTGTCCGCATCGGAACGTCAGTGGAGGATCAACGCTGGGCAAGGGTCGTGTCCACTATTTCTCCCCCACAATCATCCTCCGCGTGGGACTCCTGCACGAAGAAGACATCACGTTCATGGTGCTGGAGGAATCCACCGCAGACATCATCCTGGGACGCCCCTGGCTTAACCTCCACCAACCTCACATCCATTGGCCCACTGGCGAAATCCTGAAATGGGGAATGTCCTGCCATCATACCTGCATCACTCCTCCAGCTAAAATCCCCAAGGTCAGTCCTCCCTTAAGGAAGTCTTCCGTACCGGTCCAGTCCACATCAGTGGAGAGCCCCGACACGAAGATGGATCATATCATCCCTCCTGAATATCGGGCGTTCCAGGATGTGTTCAGTAAGCGGTTGGCAACGAAGCTACCACCTCATAGGCCATGGGACTGCGCCATTGACCTCCTGCCTGGAGCAACCCTTCCTAAAGGACGAATCTATCCCCTGTCCATCCCGGAGCAGAAGGCCATGGAGGAGTATATACAGGAAGCCCTCGCTCAGGAGTTCATCCGACCATCTACTTCCCCTGCCGCTTCCAGCTTCTTCTTCGTGGCCAAGAAGGACGGAGGCTTGAGGCCGTGCATCGATTATCGCCACCTCAATTCACAAACCGTCAAATTCAGTTATCCTCTTCCCCTGGTCCCAGCGGCGTTGGAACAACTACGCGGAGCCAGGATCTTCACGAAACTGGACTTGAGGAGCGCCTACAACCTAATCCGCATCCGGAAGGGGGACGAATGGAAGACCGCTTTCATCACTCCTTCCGGGCACTATGAATACCGGGTCATGCCGTATGGGTTATCCAACAGTCCATCCGTCTTCCAAAACTACATGAATGAAGTCTTCAGAGATTACCTTAACAAGTTCGTAATTGTCTACATCGACGACATCCTCATCTACTCCACATCCAAGCAAGAACATATCCATCATGTCATCCTCGTACTCCGAAAACTCCGGGAACACCACCTTTACCTCAAATCCGAAAAATGTGAGTTCCATACGCCCTCAGTCCAGTTCCTAGGTTACATCATCGACCCATGTGGCGTGAAGATGGACCAGGGGAAGGTGGACGCCATCACACACTGGCCTCAACCCGGCTCCATAAAAGAACTTCAACGCTTCCTGGGCTTTGCCAACTTTTATCGAAGATTCATCAAGGACTACAGTTTACTCAGCTCCCCTCTAACTTCCCTCCTCCGGAACCGGCCCAAGTCTCTGTCCTGGAACCCCGAGGCCACTGAAGCTTTCCACCTGCTCAAACAAGCCTTCAAGACCGCTCTAATCCTCATCCACCCTGATCCCAGCCACCAGTTCATCGTGGAAGTGGACGCCTCATCCACCGGGGTCGGAGCAGTCCTCTCCCAGCGGCAGGGGAATCCACCACGACTCCATCCATGTGCCTTCTTCTCGAAGAAGCTATCCCCGGCGGAGTAGAATTATGACATCGGTAACCGTGAACTACTGGCCATTAAGCTGGCTCTGGAAGAATGGCGTCACTGGCTGGAGGGAGCCCAGTTCCCTTTCGAGGTGGTAACCGACCACCGGAACCTGGAATACATCCGTGAAGCCAAAAGACTGAATCATCGCCAAGCTAGATGGGCCTTGTTCTTCACGAGATTCAACTTCAAGGTCACCTATCGCCCTGGCTCCCAGAACAATAGAGCCGACGCCCTCTCCCGTCTTCATCAAGCAGATCCCGAACCCGAATCTCCAGAACCAATCCTCCCTCCAGCCATGATAGTTAGTCCTATCCAGTGGAGTATTGATCATCTGATTGCACAGGAAAACCTTCAACACCCTGCTCCGCCGGGAGGTCCAGAAGGGAAGCTCTTCGTCCCCCCTCAACATCGGATTACCCTCCTGGACTTAACTCACACCTCTCCGGGCTCTGGACACCCAGGCAGGAGGCGGACCCTCTCGCTCCTACAACAGCGTTCCTGGTGGCCATCGATGGCTCTGGATACGGTCCGCTACCTCAAAGGATGCTCCGTCTGCGCCATAGCAGACACCCCTAGAAGACTCCCGGAAGGTAAACTGGTGCCTCTGCCCATTCCTGAACGTCCATGGACCCATATGGGCATTGATTTCATGACTGACCTCCCTCTCTCTCAAGGCTACACCTGTGTACTGGTAGTGGTCGACAGGTTTTCAAAATCATGTAAACTCATCCCTCTCAAAGGACTCCCCACTGCGTTCGAAGGGGCAGAGGCACTATTCCACAACGTCTTCCGTCACTTTGGCATCCCAGAAGATATAGTCTCTGACAGAGGCCCCCAATTCATCTCTAGAGTCTGGTCAGCTTTCTTCCGTCTTCTAGGTGTGTCCGTCAGTCTCTCCTCGGGATACCATCCTCAGACCAACGGCCAGACGGAGCGTAAGATTCAGGAGCTGGGGAGGTTCCTGAGGATTTACTGCCACCGTAACCAGGACTGTTGGAGCCAGTACCTACCCTGGGCCAAATACGCTCAGAACTCCCTCCAGCAATCTACCACCTCGCAGGTCCCAGCGGTAGATCACTGGTTCCGACAGAGTGAGAGGGTCTGGGACTCGGCTCACGTGCATCTCCAGCGGGCAGTGCGGAGGCATAAGGAGCAAGCGGACGCTCGTCGAGGACCCACGCCGCAATACCAACCTGGACAACAAGTCTGGCTCTTGACGAGGGACATCCGCCTCCGACTGCCCTGCCGTAAGCTGAGTCCCCGATACATCGGACCATTCACTATTGAACGGCAACTGAACGAAGTGACCTATAGACTCCAACTCCCTGCACAGTACCGTATCTCACCTTCATTCCATGTCTCACTCCTCAAACCCTTCACTGAACCTTTGTCTCCTCCATCCACAGAACCTGGTGATGATGCCGTACCTCCTCCTCCGGCCATCGAAGACGACAACGACATCTTCCGGGTGAGAGCTATCCTCGACTCTCGACGACGGGGTCCTCAACTGGAGTACCTTGTGGACTGGGAAAACTACGGCCCGGAGGAGCGTTGCTGGGTTAATCGTAACGACATCCTGGACCCCAGCCTTCTCACTGACTTTCATCAAGACCATCCAGACCGCCCCGCTCCCCGTGGCCGAGGTAGACCCCATCGTCGCACAAGATCCCAGCCGTCAGGAGCCGCCCGTGGAGGAGGGGGTACTGTCACAGCCACACCTTCTACACTCCCGGAATCGGACACTTACGCCACACCCACTCGTCCCCAATCACCCGAATTCTGAACTCCTGTGCATCATCACCAGAACCACATATAAAGCCATCAGTCACCATCACTCATCGTCTGGTCTTGCACCGATCTCCTCACTTGCCTGAACGCCATTATTAAACCTACCTGAACTCTTGAACCCTCTTCATCCTCGTCAGTCTTCCTGTCCCCATCGTCTTCATCTGAGCACCATCTGGATCACCGTTCACATTAAAGGGAAGTTGTGTTGTCACCGTTCTATCCACGTGTCAAGATTCACCTGTGTCTGAAACCTCTGATTCACATTAAACTACCTTATCACTGAATCCTCTGTGTCCTCGTCTGTGTCTGACACATGTCAATGAAAAGAAATGAAAGAAATTATATTTATATATATTCTCCTGTTTCAGCAGGACATTTAAATCATATTTCGAAAACAATGGAAATTTCATTTTAAGAAGTACTTAGGTCCTACTTAAGAAAATAAAATACACTTATTTTAGTATAAATGCATTTAAAATGATTGTAAACTGTGATGTATTTTCATTTAAATTCAGAAAACATGCAATTAATTGTCCGATAACATTCAGTTTGCATTTAGGTATATTTAGTGTTTTTTCTCTATATTAATCACTCTTTTTAAAAGTATCCTAAACTGTACTTTTTCACAAAGGAGATCACATGTATTCAGTGATAAAGAGACACTATAGGTTTTCCAGATACTGACTTTCACAGAAGAAAGTTTAATTGCCCGGACAATGCTCTTTCTGTGTTTCCTGAAACCTTTATCCTCTAATTGTTCCATGTGATGCTTCATATTTTTACCCCAGAGGAAAATGTTATTGCTCAAATGTGAAACTGTTTGTATCTGATGTTTCTGCTAAAATTCCGAGGCTGTTGTCGGCAAATGTTACTATAGCGCTACATAATGCATATATAAATTACCAAATTAAAAACTGATCGCACAAATCATAGTTTAACCATTTGGTTTTGGAAAACTCGGCTATGAAATGTTTGAGTTCATATTGTCCATGCTTGCCTCTTATTTGGGAGCAAGCCTGTAACTCTTTGACCTGCAGACAGATCTAAATTTAACTATTTACTTCCCTACCCTTGCGTACATGTATGCACATAGACACAAATGTGCAAAAAACATCCACACATTATTTCCAGACTTAAACATTCACTCACTCTCAGTTTTTTGCTACATCTAGCTGCTGTATTTGGTTTGTCTTTGCACCTGCAAGAGCCAAGCATTCAGAGGTTAGCTTCAGCATGACATCACAGGAAGTGGGAGGAAGGGAGAAGGTCACAAGGTCATTTGGGATAACAAACATGTCACTATCGCAAGCATTGGACATGGCAAGGCGACTCGTCTCTCCCACAGTCCCTCAGCGGGAAACACTTCATTTCACCTTCTTCTAGTCCAGAAAAAACACATCTGTGTTCTCAGATTCCCAGTCTGTTCAGATGTTTTGTATTTAAAGTTTGAGTGTCTTGAACCCAGACCAGTAAATCAGTGCATGAATGTTCTGGAAAGTCTCAAGCGTGGATTATATAAAATCTTAATTCTTTCATCCTCCATCAAGCAGGGGGTAAAGAAACCCCACAGCAGCCCCAGGACTTACAAAGACTCATTATGCTTGAAAAAGTTAAGTTTGATTTGAATATTCATCAGTTCTGCAAACATCTTTGGGTGGTTGATATGAAATACTTTTGGGAAGCTGAAATGACCTGTGGTGTGACATTTATAAACTCCATTTGAAATTACTTTAAGCAATTTTGAGGATTTGAGTTTTATGCATGCAGTTTTTATGATCTCATAATAAATGAGAAACATGGGAATCGAAATGTTCATTCTTTTATTTCATTTGTCACAACACAGAATTGATCAAAATACTAGTGAAGACAAAAAGGTTATTAAAATGGTGAAAAATATTTTCAAAAATTGATTCATTCATTTAGTTAACAGGCTCAAATGACTTACAAATAGGGCTTGGTAGTTTAGCAAAAAAAAAAAAAACATATACACAGATATATATTTGCAGGCTTGGTGAGAAGCGACTTCTTTAAAAAACATAACAAATATTACTGTTGAATAACTTTTGACTGGTAATACTATATGCATGTATCACAATCATATCACATCTAGTTGTTTTTGATCAGAATAAAATGTCAGATATAGCAATATTGAGACTTTTTTAATTTAAATCTAACTTTATTCACATTGGCCCATGGAAACGTCTATGAACACACTTGACTTGGACAAAAATATGTTTAATGAAAAAGTGTTTACGTATTCTACACTCATGGTGCACACACATTAGGATAGATTAGATGCGAGTCCCTGTCAAGCAATTTAATGATTGAACTACTCTCTTCTTCTCCTCCTGCCTGGCTCTTGTGCCCACATCACTCACAGCAGAGCAAGCCTGTTCTTGATAAATCTGCTGTGAAAACATGGGAAAAGCAGACGATTAAGAGGTTGGAGTGAAACGATATTTTTATAGGAAAAGCAAAGTACTTGTTTCATCGCTCTGTCTATAGTGCATTGTGACTGGATGTTTACGCTGTCAATACAGGAGACGAACCGATGGGCCACTGGCTGTTCGCGGTCTCTGCTGGATGTTTAAATTGTAAAAAAAAATTGGATTTCACAAGATTACTGTTTTTACTGTATTTTATCAAATAAAGGCAGCACTGATGAGAATAAGATACTTCTTTCAAATACATTTTAAAAAGTTACTTTTGAATAATAATGTTCATGTATTCTGCTCACAAACGAACAGTTTTGTCTCATAAAATTGGTTTTCCCTGAAAATGTGCGTGGTTTCTATTGAATATGTGAAAATCTCAGCTATTGCAATCAACTGAACCTTGACACTGGTACTTTTGGTTTGGGAGCGTGAATTTTGCGTGTGTGTGTGAGTGCGTTTGCAAGCAGGTGTGTGTGTGTGTTTTTGTTTTTTTTGCACTGGTACATCCTGTGTAAAACCTGTGTTGACTGCACTAACATGATACGGCGCGCCTGTAACCCAAACTCCCACACACATCCTTACAGCTCTCTCTCTCTTTTTACTCATGTACAAATCTCTCCACTCATCCCCACATCCTCCCTCCATTTCCTGCTTTAATCTGGTTTTGATGGAACAGCCGTTATGCTGTCATTAGCTGCTGAGAGGAGAACTGGGCCTAATATCAGTCATTTCAGCCTCAGCACAAGCCTCACATGGTTCATGTTCACATCGAGACTGTGCTGTTTCCTCTGCTGGTGCCACATACTCAGCATTTATTCAGCTAATCGGGACCATGTATGCTTGTTTATTTCTATTAGTGTCATTACTGATAAGTAAGGCTTTCACAGGTAGTGTGCAAACCTAATGAAGCGGGAAATCACAATATAGTATGCACATTAATTATTTATTTATATTTTTAGGGGGCAATAGCTTTGAAACATTATACATGTACACATACATAGACACACACACAAACACACACACACACACACACATATGTAAACATAATCATAAATGAATTAAATCTGAATTTGACACCATATGACAGCTTGTGCCTTTTTGTTGTTGTTGTGTGGAAAAAAAAGCAGCTTTGACATTTTTACATATTCTTTGATAATATATTCTTATGTTCCACTGGAAAGATTTGAACGGTTTTGAGGTTAACTTCAGAAAAGATGACTGAATCTTTAGTTTAAAGAAAAGATTTTTAGACAAAAACTTTAGAAACAAATTAACAAAATTATCTTTATTATTTATAATGATTTTTATATTATTTTATTTGTTTCTGGCATTTGGCAAAATCCACATTGCTCAATGGGCATGTGAAATATTGTAACATTAATCAGATTATCTATCATGCATTTAAACACTGACATGTTAGCCAAAACTAATGTTTAATTTTTATGATGTGTATATCTATTGCTCTTTATTTTGAAATGTGTCATTCTAGTACTGCTAATATTGTTGTATTCTTTGTAATAAATGTCCTGTTTTTCCTTATTTGTAAGCTTTAAGCTTCTGGCAAAATGATAGTTAGAGAATTTAATGCACATTACTTTTTAAAAGAGTCACTTTTGCATATAATGTGTTTACTGTAGAATGTAAGCATTAACTTGACCAATAAAAGATAGCATTAAGTGCATTAAGTACAGAAGCCGGTCATGATTATTAAAGATGTTCTTTTGCTCTGTTTGCTAAAACTCATTTTTGTATGATGGTCCTTGCAGATAGACTTGGAGCCAGAGGGAAAGGTTTATGTCATTATCAACTTGTCTGGATCATCCAGTGAAGGTAAGACATCTTTCTGTGATTGCATTACATGTCGTTTAATGACTGCAAGAATCATGTTCCTGTGTAACCATTATACCCAATATTAGATTTCTCAGAATTACAGATCCTATGCTGCCTGATACAGTAAATAGACAGTAAAGTTTAATATAAATAGTATAAGGGAAGCGTGGCCAAGTATGTTGTCTTATACTTGGAATTTGTGATTTATATTTAACTCATCCAAGTGCACACACCTGGAGCAGTGGGCAGTCATATTGCTGCGGCGCCCAGGGAGCAGTTGGGGGTTCAATGCATCGCTCAAGGGTCTCATCTCAGTCGTGGTATTGAGGGTGGAGGAGAGCACTGGTTATTCACTCCCCCACCTACAATTCCTGCCAAACCTGAGACTCAAACCCATAACTTTCAGGTTACAAGTCCGATTCTCCATTAGGCCATGACTGCCCACATATAAGTCTTCCTTCCTTCTCATACACCACTGCTACCATACACCACTTCCAGAAAGTGCATCTGCTCTTTCTGGAAGTCATATGAAGAGATGCAACTTACTGATCTTGATGTTGCCTCCAGTGTGGCTGTAAAAAAAAAAAAACTCCCTGTGGTGGTGCACGATCATTGGACCTAGATCCTGCGTGGCCTAGTTCCACCCAGATAACCTCCCAGATGTGCCTCTTTCATTGATACTCCCTACGGACCAACTCCCATCAGACCCCTGCCTTTCCTGGATGCACATCAGAGATGGCCCAGTTCAGGAGCTCCTTCATCCTCTCGACTCAATTCCTGCTCCTGGAGGCAGAACATATGATCACTTGTCTCTCATGCTGATCTAGCTGCTTCATCTCAAACACCTTGTGTCTACACAGACCCACATCCCCAGCTTACAGGGAATGTTCTCAGATTTTTTTAAAAGTTATATAAATGTTAGTACAAAACGTTCTTAAAGTAACATTCTTATAACTTTATAACTTTAACATTCTTATAACATTAATTTTGACACACTTATTGTTACTGATTACATGGCTCTGTGGAATACTTGATTCCGATTGGTTAGTTGCAACTTTCTGAGGTATGGTATCCCTCGATAACAACCAGTAAAAACTTATTTCTTAGTGGAAGCTTTGCGATTGTTTAGCTAATAAAATTAAAATTAAAGCCTAATTCAAAATTATGTTTCAAATTATGTCATCCTGGTATCGCGGACTATCATACAAACGCAGCTGCTGCCGTTTTGCTACGATTGTTTTGTACGCTGTAATGGATCCTAAGATAACTAACAAACTGGTAAGATTTGAAAACGTTTTAATCACATCTTTTATCACCATAATTGTTTATGTGGGGAAATGTTGTCTAATATTTGCTGCAACGTACCCCTTAAATGTTCGTCTAGTTTGAACTTGCCGCTTGCTCGCGACTGATGTCTTCATGGAAGCTTTGCATTCCACTATTTTTACTCCAATCAATATTTTGTGTTTAATTATTTTCTTATGTGGCAAGTAGCCACATCGCGTCAGGGTGCTGATCACCCTTTGTCAGGGGTTATTTTGCAATAACAACCGGCTGGATATACATTATCCCTTCTTGATAAACGTTCAAAGAAATGTTTTTAACACCTTTAACGTTTTAATCACGACAAGAAAGTTCTTATTAAAAATAACTATTTAAATGAAAAAAAAAAAACAACCGATGACGGCAGGGTTTGATCTTTGGTTGACCGAAAGGGTATTTCATTTTGATCAGGCATTTTACGAGGTCACAGGAGCTTGAACAACGAAAAGGTTACTAATCTCTCACACTATAATATAATTAACTGTATCTAATTGATATGTTAATTGAGATTAAAAAAAAAAAAATTTAATGCACTAGACTACTTTTTTCTTCATTTGACTAATTCATATTTGTTACGTTATACCAAAAAGGCTAACAGGCCCATGCTATCCAGCTAAACCAGTCTGCAACAAACAGAAACTCACTCATAGCTGGTCTTTTAAGAAGGGTGAACAAACTTTTTTACATTTTGGTGGAACTTGTTGTTAAGCCAAAAGTATGCTTTGCATTTTATGTGTTTAGATACAGTTAATGCATTTAAATTATTAGAGCTAAATGCAAATGCAACTCTGCATTAGCTTCAACTTTTCAAGAACACACAAGTCAAAAAGTTAGCATTGTGTTTGTGTCACATTCTCACTATGTTTCAGACGAATGTAATTGGCCACTTATTCATTTCACTTTAAGTACTAGGAAACAGTCTACGTGACTCATGTTTCATTGCATTTAATCACCGTTTGCATCAGGAAGTGAATACTTAACATTTCCTTTGCATGAACGTTGGATGACTCATCAAAGAGTGGCAAGGAAGATGAGTCTATCAGCAGTTGCAGAAATGTAGTTCATTTTTCTTAGTGTCTGGTCTGATATTATAGATATTGATGTTGAGCCACAACAAATACTGAACAAGAGACACAGAACATTCAGCACATTTACCAATTTCATTTGAATGTCATGGTTAATAGGCCTTTGAAATTTGTCTTGCAGATGCCATCTTTATTTTCCTGTGCAGTTTGCAAGTGTAAATCTGATCTGTGCATGCTGGTTCTGCTGATCAGTACTTTTTTACACTGTTAAAGAGTTGGATCCCCATGCTAAACATGGACAAAGTTTCATAAATTAAGTTGTAGGTTTGAAGGAGTATTTTTGTTCCAAAAATACCTCTTCCGGTTTGTCACAAGTTTGGGAAAGTTTTTTTTCGAGTATGGCTCTGTGTGACATTAGATGGAGCGGAATTTCCTTATATGGGTCCTAAGGGCACTTCTCCCGGAAGAGCGCGCGCTCCCGTATAGCAGAGCACTCAGAGCACAACAGACATTCACTGATCAGAGCGAGAGCGTCGCGAAATGTCACTAAAGAAGTGTGTTTTTGGTTGCCAGGGCAAGACAACCCTGCACAGATTACCCCCCCCCCCAAAAAAACAGCATTAAGGGACCAGTGGATGGAGTTTATTTTTACAGAGCATCAACCAGGCGGCAAGGAAGTCGACCGGAAGTTGAAGTCGGCTGCGTGCTGCCATCTTGTAGCAGAACTTCACTTGCGTTAGCATTCTCATTGACTCCCATTCATTTTGGCGTCACTTTGACAGCGAATAACTATACATCTGAGGCGTTTAAAGACTCCGTTTGTCCATTATTTATTTCTAAAGATACACGACAATGTATAAAGGGCTCCATTACCTTCTATGTTACATTATGGCCCCGTAGAAACAGTTTTTGTAAAAAATAGGCTAACGATTGCGTCATAACCACTCGTCTCTCTGTCGCATTACCGTACAGACAGGAGGAGAAGCTCACAGGCAATTAACTTAATATGGCGTACTGGCGTTACATTTTAAAATACTATACAAAATAATTAATCAGAATACTTACTCCTGCTCACTCACGACAAAGAACTCCCCGCTCAAGCTCGCCGTCTCTGCAAGATTAACGATGGCAGTTTGCACGCACAGCTACTTAGAAGATTTACATCTGTCAGACAGGTTGCTGATGTCGTCAAGCTTCGTTTGAGTCTGCGTGTCAGAAACGGAAGTGCTAAAAAACGCTAAAAATGGGCTTCAATTTTCTCAGTTGAGTTCCAGTGGGGTCGCTGTGTCCATTTCTTTTACTGTCCATGGCATCAACGGAGTTGTGCAAGTGTTTTTGTTTGTTCCCTGCATTTCGAAGATGCTTGTTTTACAAACAAGGCCCAGTTTGACGCCGGATTTGCATAACATTTATTTCTTAAGGATAATGCAGTCCCAACGAAAAAGGGTCACGATCGTGTGTTGGAATCGCAGGCGGTGAGTAAAACTGCTTCAAATATCTCTGTGTTGTTAACTTAGCTATTGGGACTCAACGCAAAAGCCTACTCGCGCTCGTGATTCTTTAGCTCCGCCCACACGACACACCTCCAGCCGCTCGTGTTTTTCCGGGAAAAAACAGTACAGACTTTCTTTCTCTTATAAATATAATAAAACTAAAGACTTTTTGGAGTTATGAAGGATGCAGTACTACTCTATAGGTACTCAAGATTAACAGGATATTGAGTGAAAACGAGCATTTCAGACGGGCGATCTGGAATCTTCTCCTTATGTCGTCATAAGGGGAAAGGTTACGGTTGCAATGTCAGCACAGGTGTTACAAACAGACTTTTGCGCTATAGATTCGAGATGCGATCGTGATCGCGATGCGATATGGATTCAACAGCACCGGCACAAACAGTGAGTAACAGTGTTCATTAATGCCTGATCTGTGATCAGTGATTTCTGATGTGTAGCTAATTATTCAAGTTCACACAGACTTTCTTTCTAAATCGTTTAATACTGTTTATGCATCAGTGAATCAAGCCAGTGACTAAACGATTAACTTCACGTTGTTTCTCTTAGTAGCATGAAACAAATGTCTTATTTAAATTGTGATTTAACCACAGAGAACGATCAAAGAACGCTCCCTTTATATTGTTTGGAGCTGTCAATCACACATCGCGAGTATATCTGCACACTAGCCCAAACTGCCGTTATAATGAATGATGATGTTATGCTGCACAACGAAGCTCTTACTGTATTCATGTTGATATTGTGTTTATTGTTAGTTGTGGTGAAAGCATTTTGTGAGAGAAAACGCATTGCAATGATGATCACTGCATTCACACGATAAACAGACTCTGTCTACTCAATGCTCATCACTGCAGCCTTTCATGTGATGGTACGAGATCTAAAAAATAATGCTATAATCAACACTTCCACGATTTGTTAATCTCGACAGCTGCAATAGTAAAAAAAAAACATGGTAAAAGTATTTGAGAGGGGTTCCAAATGTAATGCACATTTTGAATGCAAAGATGTCAGCCAATCACAACAGTTGTCATTTACTCTCGAGTCTCACAGCAAACACGCCCCCTTAAGCAGAGCATTCAAAGCAGAGGGATAAAAACAGGATATAAAAATGATTTTTATTTCTAAATTTTAAATGTTAAAATCATACTAACAATATAAGTACACCTCAGGAAACATAAAAAAAGCATTTAAACAAAGAAAATAATCCATGTCAAGGGACCTTTAAAAAAAAATTAGAACTAAAAATAATAATTCTGTCTTCATTTACGCACCCTGTACTAGCACCCCTCCTTCACAAAAAGTAATGTCTAGAACAGTATTTTTACTGGTAGAATGTTGAGTATTTCAGTTGCAATTTATGCAATACATCAAACCTTTAACCAGAGGGTAAAAAATCCAACCATGGCAAAGGTTTAAGTGAAAACTGCTAACTTGGCAAGCCTGATGGTAACCAAAACTGTTTGTTATCAACATTCTGAATATCTTCTTTTGTGTTGCAGTCAGCAAAGTTTAAAGCTTATGTTTTGCTGTAGCGATTGTATCTTATTTGAGTAGCTGCAAATGTGATATGGCCGTATGCCTCCATGACCACTGCTCAAAACCACTGATAGTGCTTTGAGTGAACATCCTGCAGTGTTATCTGCGTTTAGTGTCATGTTTATTCTAACCCTCAGACACAAAGTTTTAGGCTCTCAGATGTTAGTTGTCATGCATTATTTATGCGATGGACATTAACAATGCCTTGAATTACACTATACAGCTTGTTGAGAAGGAATCAGACGTATGATTTTGGTGTACTAGTGCAAAGAGCATTTTAATAATTTGAAGAACCTTTTGTGCCACGGTTCCATGGATGTAGAATAAAGACAAAGATTCTTTATGGAACCATCGACGCCAATAAAGAAACTTTAGAGTGCAGCATAATAGTGGTAAAGAGCAAAGAAGGATGCACCACTTTTTCTTCTTAAAATGTAAAAATATATTTAATTAAACTTATATAATGAAAATTATTAAACCTTTTTTTATTTTTTTTTTATTTTTTGGAGTGTTTTAAAACAGTACTGATTTACCAGCACTGTGCTTTCTGTTTCCTTGTCCAAAACACAGGCTGCATTTTCATTGAAAATCTAATTGTGAGTTATGCACCTACGGTTGTGATTGGAGAACTTTGTGTCACGCTCTAAGGGTCTTTTTACATTTTATTAAATTATTAAATTAAGACTTTTTTAAGCCAGATGCCAGCTGGAAAAATAACTTTGCTTTACTAGAAAACTTAACATGCTCTAGGACAACTGGAAATGTTTCTTGAACATCTGTGTGCAGTGTTTGTGGGTGTTTTTGTCAAACAAAGCAAGTATGAACATGTAAAACCTCTCTCTTGGCACAAATGTGTTTTTTTTTTTTTTCGAAGTGGCTTGTCAATGTCTAGATGTAAGCATATATGCATGTCGAAAAGTTAGTGCTGTGGTTTTTAGTTTTTAGGTCGTGGTACCAACATGGGTTGCACGTCTGATCTAATAAAATGCAGCTCACCCTATAACCATGCAAAGCTTGGAAAGCAATATAAGTACACATATGCTACCGTTACATTGTTTGTATTCTACCAGGGTGGATTAAATTGATCAAAAGTGAGTGTAAATATATTTCTAATGTTACAAAATATTTCTGTTTAAAATAAAGGCTGTTATTTTGAACTTTATAGACATCAGAGAATCCTGGACACTGGAGTAATGATGCTGAAAGTACAGCTTTGACATTACATAAATAAATTACATTATAAAACATTTTTTTTTAAACTGTTGTTTTAAATTGTAATAACATTTCACAATACTGTATTTTGATCAAATAAATGCCGTCTTGGTGAGAATAAGGGACTACTTTCAAAAGCGTTAAAACATCTGCAAACTTATTGAATGGTAGTGTATAAGCTTTGATAAAGGCAACGGAAATGCTTTCCATGTTTTGTTGATGACGTCATACAGGTGCATCTCAGAAAATCCGAATATCATAGAAAAAGTCTTTATTTTTTGTTATTTAATTTTTAAAAGCAAGCTTTTTTTATATTATAGATTCGTTGCACAAAAAACTAGAATATTTCAAGAGTTTTTTATTTATTTATTCTGATGGTAATAACTGAAAAATAAAAATTCAGTATCTCCAAAAATAGAATATTCTATTTTGAGCATGATTAGTTTGATTAATTTTGAGAATATGAGTACCTCTTGGGCTTGTTTAGAACATGCAACCACAATTATGGGTAAGACTACTGACATGGCAGTCATCCAGAAGACAATCATCAACACCCTCCACAAGAAGGGCAAGCCACAAAAGGTCATTACTGAAAGGGCTGGCTGTTCACAGAGTGCTGTATCAAAATATGCTCATAGGAAGTTGACTGGAAGGAAAAAGTGTGGTAGGAAAAGGTGCACAAGCAGCAGGGATGACCACAGCCTTGGGAAGATTTTCAGGAAAAATTGATTCAAGAACTTGGGAGAACTTCACAAGGAGTGGACTGATGCTGGAGTCAGCGCATCAAGAGTCATCACGCTCAGACATCTTCAAGAAAAGAGCTACCAAGCCACTTCTGAAACAGAAATAACATCAAAAGCTTCTCACCTGGGTTAAGTAGGAAAAAATTGTACTGTTGCTTAGTGGTCCAAAGTCCTCTTTAATTTAGCATTTCATTTGGAAATCAAGTTCTGGAGTCTGGAGGAAGACTGGGGAGGCACAGAATCCAAAGTTCAGTGTGAAGTTTCTGAAGTCACTAATGATTTGGGGTGCCATGACGTCTGCTGGTGTTGGTTCATTGTGTTTTATCAAGTCCAAAGTCAATGCAGTCATCTACCAGGAGATTTTGGAGCACTTTATGCTTCCATCTGCTGACAAACTTTATGGAGACGCTGATTTAATTTTGCAGCAGGACTTTAGCACCTGCCCACTGTGCCAAAACTACTAAGTCCAAGTGATTGGATGCACAAGATATTACTGTGCTTGATTGGCCAGACCAACTCACCTGACCTGAACCTCATCTATGGGGTATTGTGAAGAGAAAGATAAGTAACACTTGATAAACAATACAGATGTATTGCCTCCATGTCACGCCACATTGAAGCAGTAATTAAATACCAACCAAGTATTGAGTGTATAATTAAACCTGCTTTGGAGATCTTGAACATTTCTGTTTTGTAAATTTTTTTTTGATTGATCTTTGAGAAAATATTCACATTTTTTGAGATACTGAATTTTTCATTTTCCTAAGCTGCAAATCATAACCAAGTTCTTGAATCAGCTTTTCCTGGCAATCTTCCCAAGGCTGTGGTCATCCCTGCTGCTTGTGCACCTTTTCCTAACACACTTTTTCCTTTCAGTCAATTTCCTATGAGCATATTTTGATACAGCACTCTGTGAACAGCCAGCCCTTTCAGTAATGACCTTCTGTGGCTTGCCCTTCTTATATAAATCTAGAATATAAGAAAGTTTGCTTTTTTGAATTAAAATATAAAAATAACGAACTTTTCCATGATATTCAATTTTTTTTTAGATGAACCTGTATATACAGTGTATAATTAAACGCTGTAGTGTTTTGCTGCAACTGTATTTGTCACTTGGTATAAAGCTAGCAAAATGAGTCAAATTTTAACGTACCAGATTGTGCACTCATCTTTAAAAATGATTAACAAATCATTTAAAAATAATCAACTGTGTAAGAAAAAAATCACCCCAAATATATATATATATATATATATATATATATATATATATATATATATATATATATATATATATATATATATATATATATATAGTGATGTCGAGTCAGAATCCTTTGTTTAATTAATCATTCTGTGTGCTGTCTGTGCAGTTAATTTACAGTATGCAGGTATATTAGCATTTTTAAGGGCACTTTTGCTTTTGTTTGTATGATAAAAGCTGTTGGTCCTGTATTTTGTGGCAGTGCAAAATCTGGGACCTGCAGCAACACTAGTTAAGATCCACAGTGTTAGCACTCGACTAACAGTTGTTCTTTGAGCCGCTGGCCTGGAGTCACCTGAGCACGACCACTGAGACTCGGCAGCTGATGAATCAATAAGGACAGGAGGCAAAACAGTGATCAAAACCTAGTGTTCAGACTAATCCCTAATGTTGTAGAAGCTGGCAAAGATCACAGAGCTCTGGACTGGACACACACATGCGGAGTGGTGCTCTTTGGCCGAGGGACTGGATTTGAAGAGAATCATGAAGGACATTAATGGGGAGATCCAGACTGGCTCAAATCTGTGCCACATATGGAGCAAATAGAGTCCAGGCCTTAAATGTAAAATATGTAGGCGTAAATATAATATTTATATATTTGAATTGCATTTAAAATTCCCATCCATTTGGATTACACTGTTTTAACACAAACTAATAAACTTAATGCAATGCATTTTTGTCAGTCATACATAACCATTAAAGAGGTCATGAACTGAGAAATCAAAAAAAAATTGACATACTGTATAAGAGGTCATTTTACTATATAAACATGTAAGTTTCAGTACTCAAATCTTTCTCATTAGTCTAAAAACAGCTTTTATTGAAGGTCATCTGCCTTAAAATAAATATGTACAGTATATATAAATATGTATTTTAAAACCGTATGATAATGTTAATGCAAATAATACATTAATACAATTAACAATTATAATTACCAATGAGCAGTACATTTATTACAGTATCAGTCTTTGCTAACATTAATTAAAGTACGGCTATTCATTGTTAATTCATATTATCTCAAATTCCATTAAACAATATTACTGATACAACTTTTGATTTTATTGATGTATTTGCAAATGTTAACTTTATTAACTAAGATTAATAAATCTGTATGTGTAATTTTTATTGTTAGTTCATGTCAAGAGAAAATGTGGTAACTAATGCTAACAAATGGAAATGGAATCTTATTGTATAGTGTTACAAAAAATTATATTCATAAAAAATGAGTAGGCGTCTCCAAACTCTCCACTGTATGAAAGAATAACCTTCAAGCAATGGGTTTACTCTGGGGAGGAAACATCAAACGGAAAAATGTGAGAATAATTGTTTCAGGAAACAGAAACTAAAGAAAACATCCAAATGTCAGTGTGAAGGCAGGAGTTACAGAGTTCCACAGAAGTAGCTCTGTATCTGTGTGTGCGTAAAAGGAGGCTGGCTGGCTGCCTTGCATCAGTCCTGTTTAATATCAGTGATCCACAAACACACACACACCAGGTACTGAGACACCCGACCGGAGACGTGCTGGAGACACAAGAGCTAGTGAGTCACACAGTAGTCAGACAAAGACTGCAGTTCACAGTCCATCATGATGATCTTTCAATCAGGTCATACCACATTGAAAAATAAAGCCATCACAGCTCTGAATCTGCCCGTGCTCATTACTGCCCGGCAGTGCTGCGTGCAACTGCGTAATAATGAATACTGCAGACAGTCATTTGCATTCAGTGCACACAGTCCAAAATTAACACTCATCAAGTGCTGGTAAAAACTGGCTGTTGATGTTACTCACCAGCTGGCTGGGAAATTTATTAGAAACGACAATATCACATCATTTCAAAATGATACAAACATTTGTTGTGTTCCTGAAGCCCTCTTAGAATTTTTTTACTAATCGGAAAATAATGGTCAGATGTTTATGTAGGATACTTAAAGGTTTTTCTTCATGTGGTATGTGTAATATTCCTAACATTAAATCACTAAAACTCAAAAACGCATTACAAGCAAAACCACAATTGTTTTCCTGACGATTTTGTGGCAGATGCAGTTTAACTGAGAGACACAGCTGTTAATGTGTTTGTTCAGACCCTCAAAAATATTCACATGTGGTCTCCGTTCACTGATGATAAAGATGACATGCTTTTTATGTTTCTTGAAATATGATTTTATAACAGTAAAAACTTTGAACCTCTTGTAATATCAATATTATATTGTGTTATGTTTATCAAAATAAAATGGGGGGGAAATTGTTATTTAAATGGTATTGCTTACTTTATACTTGTACAGCGGTGCTGTATTAAAGGGATAGTTCACCCAAAAATTTAAATTGCCCCATGATTAACAATCCTCAAGCTATCCTACGTGTATATGACTTTCTTCTTTCAGACGAATAAATTCAGAGTTATATTTAAAAAAAATGTCTTGGCTCTTCCATAATGGCAGTGAATGGTTGTCGAGATTTATGTCTAGAAGTAAAGTGCATCCATCCATCATAAAAAGTGCTCCACACGGCTCCATCTGTGTATTTTTATGTAATATTTAAAACTTTATAAACCATAATCTCTACCTTCCACTAACTGTCCTACAAACGTTCACAAGAGAATGGCGTTTCAGCAAATGACGTAGGATTTAGGCGTAGCGTTAGCTCCGGTGAGAATATGTGGGTCTTATAAATAATTATTTTTTATTTTATAAATAATATATGATACAGATTTCATGGCCAGTAAATAATATTTTATGGCTGTTAAAATTTTCTATGTTCAATCGCCATAAAGCAAGCATAGCAGAAACTCAGGGAACATTTCTGCCTCTGTTACTCTGTGTGTTTCTGTACTGAATTTAAGAAAAACAGACATGTCCTTTTCTCTGTGCCAGCTCATGTTTCGTTTTGAAAGTGCTGAGTCATTATGTATTCCAGATGTACGCTGACGTGTGTGTGTGTTATCTCTTTATGAGAAATCTGCTCCACCGCTGAACAGTCAGAGAGGGGGAATCAGCATTCAATGGTTTTGATTTTGAAAAGAGATCTTTTATACACAAAAATCAGATGTCTCCTTTGACAGAAGTGACAGGCAACTGAAATCATTCACAATGGGGAATTAAAAAATAGCAAAAAGAATAATAATGTACTTAGAGAGAAATAAAGTTATTATTCTTATTTGGTTTCTTTCCTAGTACTCCAGCTGCTTTCTGTTTAGGGTTTTACATTGAGAGACTTAACATCTGTAGCATTCAACAAAGGATGGACCAACTAATCGACCAACTAGTTAATTATGATGGTAGACCAGTTTTGATAGTTTATATATATATATATATATATATATATATATATATAATGTATGTATATCTGTGTGTATGTGTTGTTGTTGTTTTTTGCAAATATTATTTATTCTGAAGCAATGTTCTCATCAGTTTTGATTGTGCTAATTGTGCTCACCTGTCCCTCATGTATTTTTTTTGTCTAGTCTTTAAAGTTCCATGTTGTCTTGCTTCTTATTTTATTATTTGTTTATTCCAGCTTTTAGCTTTTACTTGTAATATTTATTTAGTTTTTTTTCTAGTCCTGAATCTTGGTTTTGTTTGACTTATTCTCAAAGTTGTTTAAGTTAATCACTTCTTTCTTATTTGTTACTTTACCTTTTAGTTCATTGGTTTATATTTTTTTCTTGTCTTGAGTTTAATTTGTTTTTGTAGAGCTTTGTGCTGTCTAGTCTTGTGTTAGAGTTCCTGACCTGTTGAGTTACGGCGGTCATCAACTGTCTGAGCTCTGCTCTATGGTGCCTTGTATGGTCTTCTCCATCAGCCTGGTCTTGCTGCCCCCTCTGTTGCCAAAGTATTCTGCCAGTTGTTTCCTGAAGCCTTCCCTAGCTATACCTGTTTGTGTTCGTGTTGTGGTATCGGTTGTACACTTCACTACCTCTTGTATCAGTCTGTCTTGTCAATAAAACCCTTCTCACTGAAATTGGGTCCTCCTTCCTAGATCCCTGACATATAGTATATATTAAACAGTCGTAATGGTGAAAACGTTGTGTGACGGTACCTAACTGTATTTTAAATATAGAAACTTTTTAATTTTTACCTCAGGATGTTGAGTTTCTTAGTGCTGTACGTTTTGATCTCTCCTGGAGAGGCAGTGTGATCCTAGCCTTTGCAGTGCAACCGTATATATATTGTTGTAACAAGGTTCAACACAGTCTCAATAGGAAGGAAGAAGGCAGGGGTCGGCTTGTTGCTGGGACACTCGTTTATTCAACAAAACAAAATAAAACACGATGCCCTCTGGGCGTAGACAGCAAACGATTGCTTAAACACGGTCAATAACTTCAATAAATTCAAAGCACTGTTGTAGCTTTCCCTAGTGCAGAACGAGGTCCCAGCGTGTCTCTCTCTCCTTCTCTCTGCGGTGACTCGGCTTATATCCGGTCTCTCCACGCCAATTACTGCAATCAAACACACGTGTTCGTTAATTGCATTTGACCTACTTACGCCTCGCTCTGCTCCCTCCGTCTCTCTCCCGTTGCGGATTCCGCTAAACCACGCCCCCCTCGCCACATACCCCCACCGCCCGACTCAGGCCGGGGAGCCGTCCGGCCTGCAGCCTCCCCCCCCCCCCCCCCTCCTGGAGAGGAAGTCAGCCACAGCCATCTGTACACCCGGCCTGTGGATCACCTGAAATTTAAACGGTTGTAAAGCGAGATACCACCGGGTGATCCGCGCGTTGGTATCTTTCATGCGGTGGAGCCACTTCTATAATACCCTGCCAGCCCCAGGAACTGTCTAACCTCCTTTTTGGTCTTAGGCCTTGGACACGTTGCAACTGCTGCCGTCTTATCAATTTGGGGACGCACCTGTCCATGACCCAAGTGGAAACCCAGATATCTTACTTCCACCCGCCCAATTGCACACTTCCTCGGATTAGCCGTGAGCCCAGCCCTCCTCAGCGTCTTCAGGACCGCTCGCAAATGCTGCATATGTCGCTGCCAATCCCCACTGTAGATGATGATGTCATCCAGGTAGGCGGCGGCATATGCAGCATGCGGACGGAGAATTTTGTCCATGAGACGCTGAAATGTGGCTGGAGCCCCGAATAGCCCGAACGGAAGAGTGACAAATTGGTGGAAACCGAACGGCGTGGTGAAAGCTGTTTTTTCTTTGGTCATGGGAGACAAGGGGATCTGCCAATAACCTTTAGTTAAGTCCAGCGTCGAGTAAAAGCGAGCCGAGCCTAGCCGATCAAGCAATTCATCCACCCGGGGCATTGGATATGCGTCAAATTTTGACACAGCATTCACCTTCTTATAATCCACACAGAACCGCACGGAGCCGTCTGTTTTAGGTACTAAGACTATCGGGCTCGCCCAGTCACTGTTGGATTCTTCTATTACTCCCATCTCTAGCATTGCCTCTAACTCCCCTTGAACCACCTTTTTTTATGTTCAGGTAATCTATACGGCCGGCTGCGAACTACCACGCCCGGCTCGGTCTCAACATGGTGCTGAATGAGATCCGTTCGACCAGGCAGGGGCGAGAACACATCAGCAAAAGCTGCTTGAATGGACTTGATATCAGTGAGCTGCGATGGTGAGAGGTGGTCTCCTCCAGGGGCCAGAGCGAGAGATTGGGATTTTGAACTCACTTCTGGACCGAGATCCTCCTCCCCACTCACTACCGTCGCCAGCAACACTGATTCCGCCTCAGACCATTTTTTTAATAGGTTGAGGTGGTATATTTGATGTGCCCCGCCCCTATCCGTTCGAGCTACCTCATAGTTAAGATCCCCAACCCGCCGTGTGACCTCAAAGGGTCCTTGCCACTTCGCGAGTAACTTTGAACTAGAGGTAGGGAGTAATACAAGCACTTTATCTCCCGGTGCAAATTGACGTAGCCTAGCCCCCCTGTTGTACAACCGACTCTGTTTGTCTTGAGCCTGCAACAAATTCTCCATGGATAGCCGCCCCAACGTGTGGAGTTTTGTTCTCAAGTCCATGACATATTGAATTTCGTTTTTACTAGCAGAAGGTCCGTCCTCCCAAGTTTCTTTAAGGACGTCAAGGACCCCGCGGGGCTGGCACCCATAAAGAAGCTCGAAGGGGGAAAACCCCGTGGAGGCTTGCGGGACCTCCCGTACAGCGAACAAGAGGGGTTCTAGCCACCTATCCCAATTTTTGGCGTCTTCCTGAACGAACTTACGAATCATGGATTTTAATGTGCGATTAAATCGCTCGACCAGCCCGTCTGTTTGTGGGTGATAGACGCTTGTTCGAATCTATCTAATGCCCAATAATTCATAAAGCTCGCGAATAGTATGTGACATAAACGCCGTGCCCTGGTCGGTGAGGATCTCCTTTGGGATCCCCACCTGGGAGATTAATTGAAACAGTGCACTCGCCACACTCTTCGCGGAAATAGAGCGGAGAGGCACTGCCTCAGGATATCGCGTTGCATAGTCCACCAGAACTAATGCAAAGCGGTGTCCTCGTGCTGACCGCTCTAATGGCCCGATGAGGTCCATGCCAATTCGTTCGAAGGGGACCTGCATTAATGGAAGGGGGCACAATGGTGCTTTTGGGGTGGCCGGTGGATTCACCAGCTGGCATTCACGACAAGCCGCGCACCACCTGCGCACATTCTCGTGAATGCCCGGCCAGAAGAAGCGGGCCATGAGACGGTTTAGTGTAGCCGCTTGCCCTAAATGCCCGGCCATTGGATTACAATGAGCCGCCTGGAAAAGCATTTCCCGACGGCTTCTAGGTATCAACAACTGGGTTGTATCTTGCTTTGTCTGGGCGTCTTGGGTCACCCGATACAACCTATCTTTTAAAATTGAAAAGTAAGGATAAGAGAGCGGTTGGTCAGGGAGGAGAAGCTGTCCGTCGATCGAGCGAACCTGGTCAAAAGCATTTTTCAGCGTCTCATCGCGGGACTGTTCCAGGGGAAAATCATCGCGCTCCGGGAGGATGTTCCGCTCGGGAGCACTCGGTTCCCCTGCAACAGGTTCCGGTGGTTCCGGTTCAGCCTCTCCCACCTGCGCAACCGCTACTCCATCCCTCCCTTGTTTCCCCCAAGAGCCATCCGAACATAAATACCCCAATAATTCATTAAACGCGGGCCAATTCGTACCCAAAATTATCGGATGCCTGAGGTGCGGATTAACGGCCACCTCTACTCTATGTTTTCCTCCCCTAAATTTAATATCCACAGGCAAAATAGGGTAATTCACCACTTCCCCGTGTATACACCGAACCCTAACCATGCGGCTACTACCCAATGCCTTCGGATGAATCAGGCTTTGATGGATGGAGGATTGGTTACATCCCGAATCCACCAAAGCCTGATATGTACCCCCCCTGATACTCACTGGTATTTGGTATAAGCCAGCCTGATCGAGGGCAGCCTTTGGCGCGTCGGGGACCCGGATCAACGTCCCCACTTCCATCACCGGACACCTATCGATAAAATGCCCTGGGTCCCCGCAACGCCAACAGGCCGGCCCAGACTTTACCGCCACCCTGGCGGCAGGAAGTAGGTCAAGCGATTGGCAAGGAGAGAGCGGAGAGGCCGGGGCCTGGGGAACGGATCCCATGGGTGAAGTCCCACCCCTGGGAGGAGCCCTGGGACCTGCTGGTGGTTCAGCCCCGTAACTCGTCCTCCACCTCAGGGCTAGCTTCGACGGAAGCCCCCCACGGGACCTGGGGAGAGGGACAGATTTAGGGAGAGAGAGGGGAGGGGAGGAGAGACAAGGAGAGAGAGAAGCAGATGGTAAGGGGTCGCCGACCCCTGGACACGCCACCATTTGGTCTTCCGCCAGCTGGATGGCCTGGTTCAGCGACGTCGGGCGGTGGCACTGGACCCACTGCGCTGTCTTCCTTGGCAGCTTGGCCACGAACTGCTCCAGTACCACACGATCGATCACGTCCTCGACGTCGCTACTGTCGGCCATCAACCACTTGCGGCAGGAATCCCGGAGCTGCTGTGCCATCACGAAGGGCCGGCCAGACTCTTCCAGGGTTAGAGTCCTGAACCTCTGGCGATGTTGCTCCGGAGTCCGACCGACCCGCTGGAGGATGGCACGCTTGAGGTCCTGGTAGGCCAGGAGGTTTTGGACTGGCAATTGGTGAGCGGCCACCTGCGCTTCCCCGGACAGCAGGGGAATGAGCCGCAGGGGCCAGTCCGCTGGGGGCCACCCTCGAGCCTCTGCCGATTTTTCGAACAGGTCCAGGAAGGCCTCCGGATCATCCTGAGGCCCCATCTTGTTGAGCGGCAGAGGAGATGTCTGGTTTTTAAACGAAGGGGTGGCCCGGGCCTCCCGGTCTACCCAGCTCCGGAATAGCTCGCGGTCTTCATGCTGGGCCCGGAGGAGCGCCTCAAAGCGTTTGTCCTGCCAGCATGTGTTGATGTTGTTCCTGGTGAAGACCGGCGAGCGACTGGATGATGTCCACAAATGGCGTACCTGACGGAGATTGCATGGCGGCGATGCTCTTCTTCCTCCCCGGGTTTCGGCACCACTGTAACAAGGTTCAACACAGTCTCAATAGGAAGGAAGAAGGCAGGGGTCGGCTTGTTGCTGGGACACTCGTTTATTCAACAAAACAAAATAAAACACGATGCCCTCTGGGCGTAGACAGCAAACGATTGCTTAAACACGGTCAATAACTTCAATAACTTCAAAGCACTGTTGTAGCTTTCCCTAGTGCAGAACGAGGTCCCAGCGTGTCTCTCTCTCCTTCTCTCTGCGGTGACTCGGCTTATATCCGGTCTCTCCACGCCAATTACTGCAATCAAACACACGTGTTCGTTAATTGCATTTGACCTACTTACGCCTCGCTCTGCTCCCTCCGTCTCTCTCCCGTTGCGGATTCCGCTAAACCACGCCCCCCTCGCCACAATTGTCAATAGATGAATTATATACAGTAGATATATCCACTGTTTGCCACTTAATCTAAATGTAATAAAATCTAAATAATACTTGCATTTTGGTGTTCCCAGAGTTATTTTTGTTTATTGATGTTTTGATCATGTTATTTGTCTGGCGATAATGTCGAGCCCTGGAGTCTATGTGCGGGGGCTCATAGCTATTCTTCAAAGGTTTGGGGTCAGTTTGATTCAATGTTTTTAAAAGGTCTTTTATGATCCCCAATGCTGTATTTATTTGAATTTATGTATGTAACTTAATTTATTGCTGTGATGGCAAAGTTGTACTTTCAGCATCATTTCTCCAGTTTTCAGTGTCACGTGATCTTTCAGAAATCGGTTTGATATGATGATTTGCTGCTCAAGAAACATTTCCGATTAATGTTGAAAACAGTTGTGCCACAAAAAATGTCATCAAAACCATTATGTATTTTTGTCCAGATTCTTTGAGAAAAGAGAAAGTTCAGATCAACAGCATTTATTTCAAATATAATTATTTTGTAACATTATGAATAACTCACTTTTGATCGATTTGATGAGTCCTTGAAAAGTATGAAAGTATTTATTTGCTGAAAAACCAAAAATCATACTGACCCCAAACTGAACGGTAGTCTATCTAACTGAATGTGGATGATATCTGTGTGTGAAGCATTGGTCTCCAACCTGATAAGTTTAGTTTAGTTTCTGCATGCATGTTTGAGTATATTTATTTGTTCGTTTTTGTCTTGCTGTGGGGCCGTACATGGATACTTTCCAAAAGCAGGTTTGGTGTACCAGGGTTTGCTGAGTATGCACACTTATTCCACCTGTGTTTATCCAAACCGACGCGTCTCTGTCGGCTCACTAAACACACACTCAGTGCCTCCCTTGTGTGTGTGTGTGTGTGTGTGTGTACTGGCTTTGTTTTCTCTCTCGTTCTTATGTCACCTCTTTAGTGTCCCCTGGTTTGATGTCTTTATCTCACAGGGTCTTTCAGATGACCATTAATCATATCCACATGTTCCCTCTGTCCTTTACCCTCTGACACATGCATCAAAAATGTGAATTCTAAAGGAATAGCTTGACAAAAAATGAAAAATTTGGCAATATTTGCTGCTTGGGTCATTGTCATGTTGTTCTGACCCAAGATTGCTTTCCTTCTTCAGTGAAACACAAAATTAGATGTTATGACTGAGGTGCTCTTACACATTAAATATGAATAGTGATTTTTTTTTACTGTAAAACTCTAAAAAAAGCAAAATAAAATCTAAACTATTTCAAGCATTAATAGTCTTTTGAAGTCATACAGTGGTTTTATGTGAGAAACAGTCTGAAATTGAACATGCTTACTGATAATTTCCCCCTTTGCTAGAGCAGATTAAATTTTTGGGTAAACTATTTTATTAATTTTTCAACAGATTAGGTGCATAGGGGCTCAGTTTTACATGTCAACTTCTCAGCAGTCTCAAATAAAAATGTGAGTTTGGATGGGACTACATATTGGTCTGAAACTGGAAGATGGTTGGTGAGCACAGAAGGGGTGATAGGAGTGTTTGGGAGACATGTTTGGATTTCTGCACCCCTAGTGGTGCAGAAATCCCTGCACTCTTCTGGACAACCTATCGAGCAATCCAACCAAAATCAATATGCCTATGGTGACA
>NC_068383.1:19046815-19076815 GCF_023724105.1 Carassius gibelio | reverse complement strand
ATTCTACCCCTCATCCATCATGCTCAACCCACTAGCCGTTCCACTGACCTAATCTGTAATGCCTGGCTGCTCGCTGGAGACTTCTTAAAGGCACCCTTCATTAATTGTGCTAACCTGACCGCAGGAAGCACAGGGACACAGCTTGCTGTCTGGGACTACGGCTTCTATAAATGCTTCAAATATGCCTTAAAGATCAAGAACTGAAAACAAGTAGCATGCATTGAGTTAATGCTGCTTCCAAAAGAAAGATAAGAGAAAGTGGCATTCAATATAATTAGTCTGGGTCAAAACTCTGTGATGTTCCCAAAATGTGGAAAAATTTACATAATAAACATTAACATAATAAACTGAAACAATAACATGCGTCTGGTGAAAAAAAAAAAAAAAAATTCTAAATTCTGTCATCATTTACTCATCATCATGTCATTCCAAACCTGTATGACTTTTTGGAGTTAGGGGGTGTGCCCGAAGTGTGAATCCTTATAAGGGAAAGCAACTAACAATTCCTAACACTGTGTCTACACTGGATTCGAGCGGTACGGTGCGACAAAATACTGTAGAACCACTGATCTATAATAGAGATTCATTATATATAGATCAGTCAATTTAACTCATTATAATCAGTGATGCCGTCTACAGTGGATGCCGCGCCGCGTGACACCACAAATCCCTGACAGTACATTGCTGCCGCATTCTATTTATGTGCTGACACAAATTTCAAATGATTTTCAATGGTTGCTTTGTCGTGTCCAGTGTAGACAGTCTTTAGCTGATGCGGCGTAGTGCCACACAACAACTGTCATGTCCAGTGTAGACACGGTGTATGGAGAGATGACTTAGGATGATGGTGAATGATTTGCAGATCCTTAGTACCATTGACAAACATATAATCTTGTAAAATGTGTGGTAAGTACTCCTGCTCCATAATATAAACACATATAAAGTACATGCGATTGCGAAATCTCAAAAGTGATAGTGAAACTAAAAAGTGATCGTGCATTCAAAAAGGGGCGGGGGTGTCACGATGCCGGTGCAACATCGTGATGTCTATCAACCATCGGAGATGGATGATGGCATCGTCTATAAGCCCAACACTAACACGCATCTAGGTTAAGAGGTGAAAGGTGAGAGGTTTGTGTATCTCAGCTCTAATTCTCCTCCTCTCTGGTCATTGGCACTGGAACAAGTGACTGTTAGTTAACACACAGGAGGACAGCAGCAGCAAGTGCTCTCTGACCCAGGACCAGCTATTATAGAGTTGTATTCCCCAATCCCCAGACCAGTTCTGGCTGCCAGATTTCCCACTCTCTAACTGTGCTGTCTCTGCATCTGTTCAGTCTGCCTCATGTGGCCTGTCTCTTTAGCCAGTCTCTGCAGGCTGGCAAAGTGGGGGGAAAACATATTCCTGTTGTTTCAATTCAATCAATCATTTTGAGACAAATACTGCCAAGAAATGAAGGTCACTGAATTGTTGATGTGAATGTCTTACATGATACTGAAGTACTGTTAGAGACGTGTAAATATGTCAGCTTCTGGCTTGACCAGTGGCATGAGCTTGAGGCAGGACTAGTGGTTTGTGAGCAACCCTAACCCTACGTACTGGCAGTATATATATATATATATATATATATATATATATATATATATATATATATATATATATATATATATATATATATATATATATATATATGAAGAGTTTAATTCCAAAACGCAATAAATTAATTTTTAGTGCTGCAACTAACGATTATTTTGATAATCAATTAGTTGGCCGATTTTTTTTTTTTTCAATTAAATCAATTAATCTGATTAAAACCTGTTTTCTTTATTTTAATTTTACTGACAAAAACACTAGCCTGGTAATACCAGACTCTGCTACTTCACTTTGCTTCGTAGACAGAGTCTGGAATGGCATAATAGAGAAGTGTTTTCTCTCTCGCTAGGGGGCGCTTGTCTGAAGTTTAAAATCATTGGTTACCGTAAGCCAATCAGATACATTTAGTTATGACGTATGTTATGCGCCTGTACAGCCGCATCGAAGCACAGACATCATGCATCGAACTCAAATCTATGATTGAACTTCCACTGTAAACCTGTTGTAAACACATGATGATGCGAGCGAAATACCGGAGTGAACATGGCTGTAAACGACTTTTGCAGATTATGCGAAGTTAATCTACGCATCTACGTCACGGCTCTCAGCCCGCCCTCTGTTCGTTGATTGGCCCGGCTGTTTCCAGACCGGTGGCAAACAGAAAGCTCTGACGCTGTATCAGACTGAGTACAGAAGCTAAATGAAATTGAGCGGAAGTATATCCCTTACGAAAATTAACCATGGTTTTACTACAAATAAAACCAAAAAACCATGGTTTCTGTAGTTAACCTATGGTAACCACAAATTAACTATGGTTTTGCTATATTAACCATAGTTTTACTATGGTATTTGTAGTAAATCTGTGGTTATACAAATGGTAGTCAATACGCCAAAAAACCATAGGTTACTACAGTTTTACTATAATAAAACCATGGTTATTTTTCGTAAGTGTAGGAAGTCTGACGTAGTCAGGCTACAAAACCACACCATTCCACTTTCTGCCCAATGTCCTTAAAACAAATGTGCCAACTGAATGCTTTGAAAACACAGTGCTTATCAATTTATTAGACCAGTTGTGTTGTCTTAATACAAAACAAAAATATTTTAGGAATCTGTCAAAAACTATTTATTCTAACAATGTTATTGTAGTTTTTGGACAAAATAAACTGAAACAACTAAATAGTATTTATTCACATAATAACAAAACTGGCCTCCTTTGCCTTTGATAACAGCTCACATGTTTGCTGGCATTGTTTATGAACTCTTTGACTAATTGGGTATCTGAATAATAAAAAAACAAAGCATTTGACAATTTCTTTCTGCCTTTCTTTCGCAGATAACAGCAATAATTATATGATAGCATTTTAAATAGCTTAATACTATTTCTAAAAAGCGTACAGATATTGGATGTCTAACCAATACAGAAAGCTAAAAAATTATTTTGTTATGACCAATACTGTTAGTTAAGAGCAGCAGTGGCACAAACCCTACATACATTTTGTTTAATAATTTTTTTGTTTTTGTTTTAACTTATTTGTTTAAATAATGAATATAATAAAGATGAATAAAATAACAGTAATGCTCTGCTGGTCACATGCACTTTGATCACAGTCAGTCTCCTCTTACTGTCATTTCTTTATCCTGTAAAAGCGTTTTATACTTATATTCAGACAATTACACACTGCCGTCCCTTAACAGTTCCTACTCTGATAAATGACTCGCACTGCATGTTGACTTTAAACCTAAATATAAATGTTAAACAACAGATATTTCAGCACAATGAATGTTTTTGTGCTGAATATTGTCTCCCTCGCTCTTCTGTTCTGTCTGTTTAACACCCGCCGGCGCCCTTTTAGTAAAAATATTTCAACTTAATGCAGATTGTCAGGGCAGGCCTTCATGCAAAAATGGAAAGGCTTGCATGAATTTGTGACATTTACAGATAAGGATAAGAACTTTTTTGCGCAGAGGATGCACACACGCATCTGTAAAAGCACCCAACAGGCAAGACATTACGCTATGCATCAGTTTAAAGCTTAAAATAAAGATTTATCATGTTTTTTTGTTGTTTTTTTTGTCTGTGCGCTATTGTTGTCTCTGTGTAATGGAAGTTTATGTCACCAAAACAAATTAATTGTATGTGCAAGCATACTTAGCAATAAAGCGCTTTCTGATTCTGAAGATACATAGTAAAAAAATATAGTAAGCTGATCCACATATGACAACCTCTGAACTTGGTCAATACTAATCTTATATACAGGCACTAGACTAAAAATACATTCAATAGTCATCGTTTCGAAATGAATTCACCGGGTTGAATAATCAAATCGCGTTCATAATTGAATGCGACTCATCTGCGATTATGAACACGATATTGCATAACTGGTCAGTGATGTACGGATCTATGTATTAATAGAACTGGCTTTACTGAAGATATGTGCATGACAAGCACATGGGATTTATCGTGCAGCCCTAAGTTTGTTTGTTGATCACAAAGTACAAAGTAGATGAGGGAAAGTAGGATGCCAGGTGTACTTAAAGCACTGCCATTACTGTCAAGAGTGCGTGGAATGGTGCGCTGTGATTGGTTGAGCGGATATATCGCGTTTTGCAGATAAAGGAGACTGGCGTTTGTCACAGTTATGAAAAAAAAGTGAGAAAACATGACTTAAAAACTCGCAGATATCATTTTGTGTAAAATAAAAATGTTACTTTTCAAAATATATATATATATATATATATATATATATCTGGGCAAAAAAAGTAGATTTTTCGATTAATAGTTAAAAAAAAAAAAAAAACGTCGATTCGATATCGATTCTCAAAATCCACAAATCAATCGGTATTTATTTCAGCACACATTTGAAACAAGATCTGATTAAAGAGAATCTTATCATTGCTCTTCTCTACTAATGTTAGATTTCACCCTCTCATTTACCTTGTGAAATGTTCCAAAGGAAAGCCTGTCATTCATTCAGTGCTTATTCATGGCAGAGATACTGTTGATGAGAACCAAGAACAAAGTCTTACGTGTGTTTTGAAATGCTCAGGTCCTATAGGAATACTATAAATCTCCGGAATATTTGATATCATGCATAAGGCGCCATGATTTCTATAATTAATGAATGAATGGTGGATGGCCTGGCACCCTGTTTTGTTTACAAACACATACTAAAGTTCGGATGACGCTCGCGATGTTATTTTCAGCTTCTACTGTCTCAATATGATGATACTGTATGAATACACGAATATAATCTCCAGCTGCTCTGAGTGTCACTTCATTAGCATTTTACCATTTCATTTGAAAAGCTACCTTCATATCACATAAACAGCCGCTGCAAGTTCCTCACAGCAATCCGTCAAAATAAAAGTTTAGTTTAACGTTAATAAATGTTAGAATATATTACTATTTAGCAGTCTTAAGACTCAAATGCTAATACATACTAAAAACTAAATTTTTTAAAAAGGAATAATAACATTTGTTTACTTTTTTAATTTTAACAGTAAACCTCTGTTGTGCAGCACCTTGTTTGCCAAAAAAATAAAATGGTTTTATTTTCATTTGATTTGGATAAATTAATGTTTTATGCCTTCATCTGATTACCAGAACAACATTTTATACGGCCCTATTATTGTTTTTAAAAAGTTTAAAATACTGTACAGCCTTGTGGTTCTTAATTTATTTTTATTAATTCACCATTTGTAAACTGATGTTTACTGTTAATTTTTTTTAGAAATATCAATAGCAGTTGTATTAAAACTATATTCACTGAATGTAATTAAAAAAAAATATTGAGAATCTAATCGAATCAAGAGCTTCAAAATCGAATTGGGACATCTGAATTGATACCAAGCCCTAATATATTATATATATATATATATATATATATATATATATATATATATATATATATATATATATATATATATATATATATATATACTGTATACATAGAGAGAGAGCGAGAGAGCACTTGATTTTTTCAGCCAATTTTTGAACATTATCATGCACATTTGTTTATGATACATAGTTTATTCCAGCATTTAAGAGGTTTGTTAGAATATTATCCACCCAGAGCACCCTAGGAACTACATGGAAACACCTGAGCAACAGCATAGCAACCCCCTGCATCCATTTGTTATACTACAACAATGGTGAGTTTTGGACAGGTACATTTATTTATTTCGAAAATGTAAAGTCTAGATATTTTTGCACCTTTGTTTGGTGCTATCAAACAGAAATGACACACTGCAGCTTTAAAGTGAGCTCATCTATGACACCAAACAGTCCCTTTGTTCTGTATTAGTTCTGCATTAAAGTACAAATTGTTTAAACATTGATACCAACAAAAAATATTCTTTGGAATAATCCATTCGAAGGCAGACGAGGTGAAATGTGTTTACACTGATTAAAACACTTACGACCGTGTCTCTTTCCACCAACTGCTGATTGAGCAGGCATCTCTCCTCGGACCCTGTGTTTCCAGTGAGTATTGATTATTGCATCATTCACTGAGTTCACACAAGAGCGAACTGAGGTTATCAAGGGTTCGGCAAACAGCCAGTGGACAGAGCAACACTAGAAACCGTTCTCTCAAGTTTGTGGAGCGTGGCCTGTACCCTGCTCTTCTCGAAGAGAGCCACAACGGACCTCCTTCTGCCAAGCAAATAGCCACAGGCTCAGCTCACTCGGCTACAAACAGCCCAACCGCTTGCCAATATGCCGGAGGCACTTTACCACCCACGCTTTACCACAGACCCCACTGCTGACCATACATACAGTGCAGCACAGCTGCCCCTTCTGAGGAAGAGACCACACACTAATGGATCACAGCTTCTCTTGGCCAGATCTGCCAGCACATATATATCAACTAGTAAGATTTCAACAAAAACATATCTGGCACTGGATGAAAAAAAAAAAAAAAAAATTATGTTTAAGGAACAACAATAAATATAATTCAGTCTTTAACTGGAAGAATAAGTGCCAGAGTCCGCACAGATTTCCTCCAATTTACACGTGGAAGACTTTTATGGAGCAATATCAAGCATGCAGGGAGTCCTTCAGTGATTTCTGACAATTTAACTGCTCCCGTGACACATTAAATGGCGGCAATGACAACTTAACTGCCCTGCCAATCAATATCTTCTATTACTCTCATTGTCACAGGCAAAATATGATGCAGGGTCAAATGAGATTGGTAGCACTTTTCTTCAAACTGAATCGCCTGTCAGAAATAGAATTAGGACTCATTCCATTGTTGGTAAATAATTATACATTTCTATAGAATGATGAAAAATTATATATTTGTGACTTCCAGCCACATCTGCCCACTGTTCCTTTTTAAGTAAAAAAGGAATATATATATATATATATATATATATATATATAATAAATTAAACGAATTCAATTCAATTAAAGTGTGCAATTTTCTAAATGCTATAAAACTTCAATGCATGCACAGTTCCCAGTCACCACATTAATAAAATAAGGACACAGAAATAATGTTACTGATGCTAACATGAGTATAACTATAGTTTTAGTTTTTGCCTTGATGTCATATCCGCAGATGAATCGCATGCGCTTATGAACGCGATATTGCGTAGCTTGTCAGCGAACTACGACTCTGTGTAGTAAGTGCCGCTCCATTTGAAAGCAGGTGATGGACATTACTGCTAATCACAGAAGCGGCTGTACTGACGAGACACGCATGACAATCACATGTGATTAATCGTGCAGCCCTAATATTTAGTTAATATTCAGTCTCCTCCACAAACCAGGCACTTTGGAAAATGTGCAAGCCATTTTTAAATCCAAATGAGAAAATACATTTCCAAATCACTTCCAAAATAATTCAGCTTTAAAACCAGCATGAGAGGAAAAAAGGCTGAGGGTGAAGCTTTTTATCCAGCAGAAATGGATTGGACATAGAGAAGTGGGTGTTACCAGAACAGACATTGAACAATAAGAGGTGCTGTTGAAGTCAGAATAAAAAAATGGAAGTTGCTTCCGAAGTGGAGGGAGTTGTTACTTTAATTAGGGCCCGAGCACCGATGGTGTGAGGACCCTCTTGTATCTGCTTTGTTTTTTATTATTATTATTCTTCTTCTTCTTCTTCTCCCGAATGAATCGCATTTTTGAGGGCTTTAACATGCTCAAAAAGTCATGAAACTTTGCACACGCGTCAAACCTGGTGAAAATTTTCGTCTGATATAGGATTCAGAAGAGGGTGTGGCAAAATGGCTCGACAGCGCCACCTATACCAAGAAAATCAACAGCCTTCCAGCTATGTTTCACGTGCATGCACGAAAATTGGCACACATATGTAACACACCAATACCTACAAAAAAGACTCTTGGAGCGAAATTCTAAACCCTACAGGAAGTCGGTTATTTTTAATATTATGAGCATATTTTGTGTAATTTTGGTCATTTCCATGTGTTGTATTTTAACGAACTCCTCCTAGAGAGTTCTTCAAATCAACACCAAATTTGGTATGCCTAATCTAAAGGCCTTTGCGATGTTAAATTGCGAAGATCCTGACTTTTCGTTGAAGGGCGTGTCCGTGGCGGCCTGGCGAATTTCGATGATTCGCCATGAAAAATGAAGTTGCTATAACTCACACATACAATGACCAATCTGCCCCAAACTTCACATGTTTGATGAGACTCCGAACCTGAACTGATTGACATGCCCATATTCAGTTATAGTCATAGCGCCACCTATTGGCAACAGGAAGTGACATATTTTACGCTGCGACGAACTACTCCTAGAAATTTTATGACATCAATGTCTTTTTTGTGGTCAGTCTAATCTAAAGGCCTGTGCGATGTTCAGTTGTGAAGATCTTGAGTTTTCGTTAAAAGGCTTGTTCATGGCGCCGCGACGAAGTTCGATGTCTCGCCAAGCGAATAAAAGATGTTATAACTCAGGCATAAGATGTCCGATCTTCCCCAAACTTCACATGTGTGATAAGAGTCCTGGCCTGAACAGATCTTCAGGCCAATATTCCACCGGGTGTGGCAGAATGGCTCTATAGCGCCACCTATACACTTTCAACGGAGTGCGCCTCGAGCTATGTTTCACGTACATGTACAAAAATTGGTACACACATGTAACACTCCAATACCTACAAAAAAGTCTCTTGGTACGAAATCCGGATCCCAACAGGAAGTCGGTTATTTTGAATTTTCCCTTCAAAATTGCTGTTGTTTTTGCCATTTTCAGGGGTTGTACTTTAACGAACTCCTCCTAGAGATTTATTCAGATCAACACCAAACTTGGTCAGTGTAATCTAAAGCCCTTTGCGATAATAAATTGCGAAGGACTTGAGGTTTCGTTAAAGGGCGGGTCCATGGCGGCCTGACAAATTTCGATGTTTCGCCATGAAAAAGGAAGTTGCTGTAACTCAGACATACAGTGTCCAATCTGCCCCAAACTTCACATGTTGGATAAGACTCTTGACCTGAACAGATCTACATGCCAATATTCAGTTATAGTCATAGCGCCACCTATTGGCAACAGGAAGTTACATATTTTACACTGCGACAAACTACTCCTATAATTTTTTTGAGATTAACATATATTTTGTGGTCAGTCTAATCTAAAGGCCTGTGCAATGTTAACTTTTGAAGATCTTGAGTTTTTGTTAAAGGGCGTTTCCATGGCGCCATGACAAAATTTGATGTCTTGCCACAGCAAGAGAAGTTATTGAAACTCAAGCATAAAATGTTCAATCTTCCCCAAACTTCACTTGTTTGATAAGAGTCCTTGCCTGAACACATCTGAAGGCCAATATTCCATTATAATGATAGCGCCACCTGCTGGCAACGGTAAGATTGGCACATATATGGGATATACTTTGATATATTCCACTTATATTTAGGACATTAAATGCATATTTCTCAACGTTCACCTTTTTACTAAAGCCACACGATGGCGGTGAGCCCGGGTGCGAGGGCCCGTTCATCGCTGCTTGCAGCTTTAATGAAATATTATGATTACTTTCAAGTAACAAGCACTGATAAACCAAGTATGTGTGGCAAAAAAGTAAATGGGTCGAATAGTGTTAGTTTTCATGTTGGCTTGCCATCTAAGCTGTCCTCTGAAAAATTCTGAAAGCTGAAAGCAATGTCTTTTTCTAAAGAGTTGTGTTTTCAACCTCAGATGTTACAAGCTGCTGAAATGTAAGGAGGGGTAGACAATTAAATGGAGGCTTAACCTGCCAATCACTCTCCTTTTGCCCCATCACATCACAGGCTCTGTTCCGCCTCCTCTTTAATTCCTCCTGTGATATGCCGCTGGCAGCTTGGACAGCTGATTGACAACCATCCTGATCCGAGCACAAGATGGTACCCTTAGCTCAGATTGGCTGGTAAGGACAGAAAGGTAAAAGTCTGCTGTATAGAGAACCGGGAGATGAAGGAGTGAAATAGTGCCAGTAATTAGGAGTTTTAGCCGAATTAAGGCTAGAGGTGAGAGCGGGGGCTGTCTTGGATGTCCTAATACTTGTCTTTCCGAGGGGTAATTTAGGATTTAATCTCCACTATGACCATTGGCCTACTAAGGGTCTAATTCATCCTGGAAGGAGGTGAGGTTAAGCAGGTAATATAACAGAGAAAGAGGCTCATTGAGAGAGCTTGTGAAAAGCCAGAGTGTGTTTCCTATTACTCACTCCCAAACCCTTTGGATTCCACACAGTTCTGTTAACCATCAGCAATTATCTCCCTGTCAAAGCGAAAGGTAACAAATTTCCCCATATCCAGCCAGGCAGCAGCTTCAGCTGGACATGAGCATCATCTGACAGAAAGTAAATCACCGCGCCAGCCAGCATTTTTGACAGACAAATGGACTACCTTGGAAAACCTGGGCCTATCACTCTGAACAGCACAAAGAAAAAAAATGGATGAGTATCTCCCTGTTGACCTTACTTTTTTTCCCCTATCTCCCTGGTCCTCTTATTTTTTTCTTCAAATAAGATTAAATGCCTCTGGTTCTGAAAGCACTGAGCAGCTCCAAAATATGAGCATTATTAATGGTCTCTACAGCGAGCTGTTTAATCTTGTGCCAGGCCGCAGCCATCATCTTACCTCACCTTTCCCCTCCCAGACAGTCACAGGAAACAGGAAGTGAGCTGCACACACACGCTTGATCTGCCTAGCCGTGTCCTCCTGTGAAGTTTTATAAAGTCTGATGTGTACAAGCGGAACAGTTCACCAATGCTGAGTCAGCACACAGGAAAATATGTTGTTTTTGCAATGCTCATCAGCCAAGACAATGCCAAAGTTTGTATGTGGTTGGTTAAAATCATAGCATATTGTGAGAAGGATTCAAAAGAAAACCTCAATGTTGGCTGTAGCCAAGAAAAAAAAATTGAAACTTGGCTAGTTGGCATTATTACCTATTAACTCTTGATGGTGAATGTTGTATTTACACCATCTGGATGCAAAAATATTTCTCCATGCAAACAAGCCATGTATTTTGAAACAATTCTGAACACATAAATAATAATAAATTGCTAATATTCCATAATAACTTTAGTATTACATAAACCTTTTGTGGTTCAAGCAAACATTGCACACTATCAGGGGGTCCTACACCAGCTGAGTAGCTACCGTTGAGAAAGGAATGCTAGCAAATATTTTGCAACATGACAAATGTTGCAGTAACTATGATAATTTCCAATCTGAACACAACACATAAAACATTCGAACCAAGCTCTTTCTCACCAACTATCAGGAGGTAGCATCTAGTTAATGCTATGTTTGTGGCTAGCTTGTATAACGTGTCCGAAGAATGTGATTATGAGTGCATGGGATAGACAGGTGGGGAGGAGAAGTCCAGGTGACTGAGACTGAAACAGACGTAACCTTTTCGATTTGTCAAACACGCTCTGGCTTCATTTCCTCAGCACGTCACTGCAGCTTTCCATATGAATCCTCAAACCATTTCCTCATGAAATAGGCACTCAGAGGCCTCGGTCAAGGAGAGAGGGCTACGATTCCATCTAATGAAAAGCTACATCCCATGGAATTAACATATTCATTCTGGAACAGGACATGAGCTGTCACTGATGCCCAACACAACTGGTTCCTGTGAAGGCAGGGAGCACTTCCTGCCACAAGCTTGTCAAGCCTGATGGGAAATCTGCAACGATAAGCTGTCTAACTGGATCACACATACTCAGACTGGCCACACAAGTAACAAAGTCTGAAATTTAGTTTAAAAGCAAAAAATGTATATGTATAGAATCTGCTTTGAAATGTGATTGTGTTATGGTTTATCTAGTAACACAATTTTTGTAAGCAGAATTTTTGTAAACAGAACCACAAGAACAGGGTTCCGGAACATTCTGCCTGTCTCTATCTGCACAAATAGATAGTCCTGTTCTAAAATGAAATAACTGGTTAACCCAATGTTGCTGTTTCGGTCTGGTCTACATAGGAAATAGCTTCCCAAGGAGTTTCTAAAATGGCTGTCGAGTGAAGGGTGCTTGCCTTAAAGAGATGGTTCCCCCTCAAAATAAATATTCAGTTATCATTTAATCATCCTCATGTCACAAAAAAACCCATTTGACTTTCTTCTGTGGAACAGTTTTTCAACTGTTTTTGCACATAACCCCCACTGACATTCATTGTAGAGGCAAAAATGCTCCAAATGAGACATTAAACATATCTTCTTTTGTGTTCGAAAAAAGATTCAGTCATACAGGTTTGGACTGGCATGAAAGTGAGTAAATGGTGCCACAACTTTTGGGTAAACTCTAAAGAAGGCTATCCAGTCCTGCTCCTAGAAGGCCACAGTCCTGCAGTGTTTGGCTCCAACCTCAAATAAAAACACGAAGTCTCAAGGATTCTAAGAAACATCCGGACAGATATGTTGGGATATGTTGAAAATACACGCATCACTTACGCATTACCCCATGATTTACTCACCCTCAAGCCATCCTAGGTGTATATGACTTTCTTCTTACAGAGAAATCCAGTCCGAGTTATATTTGAAAACTTCCTGCCTCTTCCAAGCTTTATAATGGCAAGTGAGTGGGTGTTATTTTTCAATAGTCCAAAATGTGTCAAATAAAGCACATCCATCCATAACAAAAAGTGTCCCACACTGCTTTTTTGGGGGGCGTGTAATAGGGGCCTCCTTTAGTGAATCAATGCATTTTTGGTAAGAAATATATCCATATTTAAATATTTATAAACCATAAACTCTAGCTTCCACTAATTGTCGTACGTGCGTTCACTATAGAGCGTCATTCTGGTGGATGACATAGGAGTAGTTAAGATCCGGTGAAAAAATGTAGAGGAAAGAGCAAAATTAAACACCGGCCAGGAATTAGAAGTGCAAAACAAAGATTTGTAAAGAAAAATGTCAGAGGATTTCGATATAAGCCAAGAGGAGACTAAAGTAAGGAAATGTTGCTTCCTTTGCACCTGTAAACAAATGTTTGTTCTTGTGAGACTAGCATTTTCACACCGGAGCTTCCGCTACGCCTACGTTCTACGCTATCTGCCGGAATGCCATTCCATAGTGAACGCATGTACGACAGTAAGCAGAAGCTAGAGATTAAGGTTTATAATAATATTAAATATGGATTTTTTTTCTTACAAAAAATAATTGATTCGTTTCAGGAGGCCTTTATTCACCCCCTGAAGCAGTGTGGGACTTTTTTTTATTATGGATGGATGTGCTTTATTGGACTTCTTTTGGACTATTGAAAAATAACACCCATTCACTTTCATTTTTGGGTGAACCATCCCTTTAACTTGCCAACTTCTGGCCATCCTTAACCAAGCCACCCCTGGCAAATTATCTTCAAGCCACCAGACGGTGGGCAGCAGGGATGACCCACCTGATGTCATTATGACAGGGTCCTACACAGCATGTAAACTTTGACGAAAGTAATTGAAGCTACATGGGTAATGACAGTTCCCTCCCCTCCTCCAGCCGCTGGGCTGGATCAATATTTGTTGGGATTGGACCTTGTTCAAACAATGCCAGATTTACAGCAACAGTTTGTATTTACACTTTGTCTTCCAGAGCAACTGATCAGTGTAACCCAATTACTAACCCCAGAGAGACAGCATTAACATGAGCCCTGCTGCTTCTTTATTGCCCTTCAACCACCCCGTCTCATTTCAGGGTCTTCAGGCAATGCCACCGTAACTGATACTACTCTTAAAATGTGCTCACAGAAATAAATTCTCAGTCTTTCATTACTCCTACAATGATTTACTTCATATCATCTGGCCGCTATAGACAAAGATAACACGTTGTAAATTACCCCTACCCAGTCTGCCTGTTTCAGTGCCGGGCAGGGGGGAGACAGGGGGGTCTGTGAGGGCAGAGCTTCATGTCACATGAGCTTGTTTTCTCAAATCCTCTGTGCCACAGGTGAACCGTTCACACTCCTGTGCAAAACGGTTGGCTTACTTTGCCATTGTGGTGCTGATTTTCCCTTGTTTTTGTGCACTGGGTGTAAATTGCTAAACGAAACATCAAAGGACCAACCGCTCTGACCCTCGGAGCATCTTGTGAAAGGCATATTGACAAAACAGAGGATTAATCGCCAAAAATGACATAACGTCCATCATGAACTGTCAAGGCCATAAACGGTCAATAATTTCAAGAGCATTAATCATCGTCTAGTGTGATAAACCCCATGACTCAAGTGTGTGTGATGTATTGTCAACGGAACATGTGGGCCTTGATTTGTTTTGGGCAGTCACTGCCAGTTTGTGCCCTGGGGTGATTGTCACTGTTCTGTGATTAATATTGCGTCCAGCTCTGTCAGTCTGGCGTGACTTTGGAAGGAAGATGCTAGCAGCACGTGTTCTTTTTAACACGCACAGTAATGGCTTTTCATACTCTCAGCCTTCTGAAGACTGCCAATCATCCTTTCTGATGAATCACTGTTACTCTGACCTTGAAATTGAAGCGTAAACAGCATAAGCTAGATATTTTAACATGATCCCAAGAGTGCACCCGCTCTCCTTTTTTCTGGAAAGCAAACATAGTAGATAGCAGCTACTGGACTTGAAGTTAAATGCTGGAAAGTAGACTGACCATTTAGAGGAACAAAAAGACAAAAAAAATTATGTAGATTTTATACACCTGTGGCACACGAAAAGCTGCGAATGTGCAAAAAAATGTGGCTTCCTGCACCACGTGCTAAAAGCCACACTAACTTTCCCAACAAAGAAATATAAAGTTGAAGTTGGCTTTTCAAACAATGACAAGCCAACTATTGGTTAACCTTGATAACAATGGTAAACAACTTTATGGACTTTATGTACCAGCAACAACCTGAAGCTCAATGAACATTTAAAAAGCTGCAAAAAACTCAGCGTCAAAGTGAACAATCCTCTCAAGACCTGACAAAATGAGTGAATCTAACAATACGTACAGTGCATTTAAATATGATATGCATTTCAACCTCATTTAAACGAATATCATCCACATTGTTTAAGTTGAAGTTCCTTTACACATAAACACATGGAACATTACAACAAAAACAGTTCCTTTTTGCATTAATACTGGCCACACAAATAGGGTTGAGGAACACAGTGTAGTCCACTCCAGGAGGGCTACTGGTATTAGTCTGCTGGCATCTTCACAACATTAAAACTGTCTGAAAGAGTAAAGGGTTCAACTCAGAAAATGCAAACAGAAGATGGAAAAACCACTGAAGGCATTTACGAAAATGCTGAAGTTATAAGAACAAAATTGGGAAAAGAGACCAACGATTCCAACACAATGAGACTCGAGTCACCTGAACTCACAAGAAGAGATTCGGTGAAGATCAGAGGATACAGAGCTGCTGCAGTGTGTTTGGTGCTGTTGTGTGCTCTTCTGCTGACTGCAGTCATAGTGTTGTGGGTCCACATGGACTCACAGAGAAAAAACTACACAGAAGATAGACGACAGCTACTAACCAAGATCATCAACCTCACGGAAGAAAGACACCAGCTACTAACAAACAACACCGACCTACTTCAACTAAACGAACATTTAGAAGAACTGAAAAATAAGCTGTGGAACTTTACCCAAGATGGATGGATTTACTATCAATTTAGTTTTTACTGTTTGTCCACTGAGGAGATGAACTGGAATGAGAGCCGAGCCAACTGTACGGAGAGAGGAGCAGATCTGCTGATGATAAACAGCAAAGAAGAACAAGAGTTTGTGAAGAAAATCGCATATCCCTATAACATCTGGATTGGTCTGACTGACACTGATGAAGAGGGCATCTGGAAATGGGTTGATGGCAGCACACTGACTTCTGGCTTCTGGAATGTTGGACAACCCAATGGAAGAATAATACAGAACTGCGCTGTGTCTTCTTTAATATGGTGGGCTGATACTCAATGTAATTTCACTAATAAATGGATCTGTGAGAAGAGTATTTTACCTGTCATACTACCCTAGGTTCACATACACTTTTTGCTTTTGAAAAATGAAAAAATGTCATGCCTTAATGATAATGATGCAATAAACGTAAATACTTTTGTACACCTATATACTGTAATAGTTTACGAACCCAAATTACCTGTTAAACAAGTCTTTTGTTTAGAAAATGTGTTTATTTTTTTTTATACTCAAACAAAGATTCATACAAAATGGCAAAACTGTCCAAATGATAAAGTTTGTATCTTTTAACTTATACATATTAGTAGCTTTATAGTGTGTGAACAGTGTTGTGCTAGATTAGCCAGTATACTGAGTCACTGAAAGCGGCCCCTTCTGTAGGCCGTGTGAAGCCCCCTTGTCTGCTCTGTAATTTCCTCTACCTTCCATTCTATTTCACTGGCTGATAACTAAGAACATTAGTTTTATGCCACTTGCCAGGCTCAAATGAAAAGAGAGCTAACTTTAATGATGCCGCAATTAATCGCCCCAATAGACAGACAGCTAAAAGACAAGATATTGACTTCATTAAGGATAATGTATTATGTCATTAAGTCAGCAGGGTCACCTTGTGTATCATACATGGCGGGCTAATATATTGGCATTTTCCTCAAATAAGATAAATTCTGATATGAGTGATAAAGCGGATTAGAAAATGCCTCATCCAGGCAGAGAGGAGGCAGCAGTCCTCCTCCAGAAAGAAAACACAGCCCCATTACTGATCACTGCTTATCACACGGGCACATTGATCTGCACAGGCAATTTAATCATTATTGTTTCAGTCCAATCTACAAAGAGAAATGCTTCTCCTTCAGTGGGTGTGCCGAGTGCTGTGAAATGTATGGCACTAGATCTTTTTCTCTCCCATATTCAAGAGTATTTTAGAACCATTCAGAAAACGTAAACAGTGTGTACTGAAAAATGTGTGCAAGAATGTTTTTTTTTTTTTTTTTTGCCTACCAAGACTACATTTACTCAATCAAGATTGAAAAACAGTAATTCAATTTAAAATAACCATTTTCTATTTTACTATATTTTAAAATGCAGTTTATTCCTGTGATGTCAAAGCTGGATTTTCAGCATCATTACTCCAGTCTTCAGTGTCACATGATTCTTCAGAAATTATTCTAACAAGCTGGTGCTCAAAAAAACATTATCATTAAAGTTGAAAACAGTCGTGCTGCTTGTGGAAAGTGATTTTTTAAAAAAAAAATATGAATTTATTAAAAAAATAATCAAAGTCTTACTGACCATACACTTGGAATTAAATGGTATTATACATTTTCCTAATTATTATTATAATATTTTTTTCTGCACTGCAAACTAATCAAAGTATTAATCCATACAGTGTGTGTGTGTATATATATATATATATATATATATATATATATATATATATATATATATATACACACATATCGTACATATTAGGGAATTTACAAACCACATAACTTAAGAAATATTAATTACACTCAGCTATTCCAAATATTAAACTGGCATTTTCCTGGCTGGTTTACAATTTTTCATTTTTATGTTGCCAAAAATGCACTATAAATCTTCAATCTTACACAATGTAAGCTTCCGTAAAGAAGCAAAATAATGAAGTAAATACATAATCCTTTGTTCAAAAACTTCCACAATTTCTTGAGTTCCACATGCAACAGGCACATGAATACTCTCTATGTAGTAAATGCTAATTTATAGCTGCACTTTTAGTGTTTCAGTTCAGTTTTAAAATGAATTTCAATGTAGATGTAAACTCTCCCCCTGCTCATGTAAAAAGAAAATAATTTTTTTTAAATATTCAAATAAATACTCAAGCTTGTCATAACTCTCAATGACCCACTCTCAATAACCTCGTCTACAAGCACACTTTTTTTTACAAAACAAGGTAAAAAAGCAAGAAAAAAGCAAACAGATAAAGAACACAGAAAACACACTTTTCCAGATGACGTAAAGGTCAATGGAGACCTGAGATAACAGGCCTAGCAACATTTGAGCGGGATCACTGATTGAACAGCCATTCATTTGACAGGTTTTCTTCTTCTTTTCTCTCTCTCTCTCTCTCTCTGTGTGTGCAGTCCAGAACTTAGAGACACAATGTGCCCTATTCCTGCGACCTTGGGCTTCCTTTTTGGGCTGGCATTATTGACATTTTCCCCCACCATCCTGTGGCCCTTCCTCTCATTTGTCATGATTATTGCTGAATTCTCAGCTGTCATTTGCGGCTGTAGATCAATGGCTGTCCACTCCCCCTGTGTCGTATTGGCAGAGCAAACAGCCTTCCTCCTCTAAATGAGGCCCTCTCTCTCTCTCTCTCTCCATCCATTAGAGCCGTCCGGCTCATGTGAGCAGTCAGTCCTTTGTTAGGTCAGTCCATACATCACAGCACACATCAGAAGTGTGCTCACTTTCCCTGCTAGGTTCCCAGCACACAGATCTGTGTGTCAAAAAGCACTGTGTACTACTATCATTCCAGAAATGTGTGTGGGAACCTTGATCCACAAGAATATTGCACTTCTCGTTCTCATCACAGCTGTGTTATGTTAGTCTTGCAGTGTGTGTGTGGTGGGCGTGGGGTTATATCTGTCTGTGTGAGCTAGAGATAAAGCCTTGCTTGTCATCAGAATCAGTCACATCCTGGGTGCAGAAATCACCTTGTCGGTGTACTTGAAATTGGCAAGACACAGTAACAACACAATGCTTTAAACAAGACCGTGCCCATAATATTTTTATTAGCAGCAGTTTCCATAGTGATTGCTTTTTAAGTACGCTGCGCCAGCAATGACCAAAAAGTTCATGAGTGTACATGTCATTATATTATCATTTGTAATGACAACTCTTCTGAATAGCTCATTTTCATTATGTGAATGTTTAGTGGCCCTTTAAATCCCAGGGTTTATATTTGTGGGAAATGAAAAGATCATCCAACTTTCAAAGAAACTCCAGAGGACTTTAATGATCCTTTTTTAAATGGAGAATTAATTATGCCAGGCCTAATTGCTTATGAATGAGAGGACACAGATCATGGATTCTGATCCATCACACATAAAGCAGACAGAGAAAATGATTTCACAGAGGTTTGTTAAGAATACGCAATTAGTGTTAAGTAGTTCATATTCACGTCTATATTGACTTTTGATTTACTGGAATATAACTGACTAAAAGTAACGGTGTCTAACATTGTAACACATTAAATACTACTACTACTACTAATAATTATTATTGTTGCTGTAGCTGTTATCATTATAATTATATATTATTAAAAATATAATTATTAAACAACAACAGCAACCATTAATTAGGGCCCGAGCACCGATGGTGTGAGGACCCTCTTGTATCTGCTTTGTTTTTTATTATTATTATTCTTCTTCTTCTTCTTCTCCCGAATGAATCGCATTTTTGAGGGCTTTAACATGCTCAAAAAGTCATGAAACTTTGCACACGCGTCAAACCTGGTGAAAATTTTCGTCTGATATAGGATTCAGAAGAGGGTGTGGCAAAATGGCTCGACAGCGCCACCTATACCAAGAAAATCAACAGCCTTCCAGCTATGTTTCACGTGCATGCACGAAAATTGGCACACATATGTAACACACCAATACCTACAAAAAAGACTCTTGGAGCGAAATTCTAAACCCTACAGGAAGTCGGTTATTTTTAATATTATGAGCATATTTTGTGTAATTTTGGTCATTTCCATGTGTTGTATTTTAACGAACTCCTCCTAGAGAGTTCTTCAAATCAACACCAAATTTGGTATGCCTAATCTAAAGGCCTTTGCGATGTTAAATTGCGAAGATCCTGACTTTTCGTTGAAGGGCGTGTCCGTGGCGGCCTGGCGAATTTCGATGATTCGCCATGAAAAATGAAGTTGCTATAACTCACACATACAATGACCAATCTGCCCCAAACTTCACATGTTTGATGAGACTCCGAACCTGAACTGATTGACATGCCCATATTCAGTTATAGTCATAGCGCCACCTATTGGCAACAGGAAGTGACATATTTTACGCTGCGACGAACTACTCCTAGAAATTTTATGACATCAATGTCTTTTTTGTGGTCAGTCTAATCTAAAGGCCTGTGCGATGTTCAGTTGTGAAGATCTTGAGTTTTCGTTAAAAGGCTTGTTCATGGCGCCGCGACGAAGTTCGATGTCTCGCCAAGCGAATAAAAGATGTTATAACTCAGGCATAAGATGTCCGATCTTCCCCAAACTTCACATGTGTGATAAGAGTCCTGGCCTGAACAGATCTTCAGGCCAATATTCCACCGGGTGTGGCAGAATGGCTCTATAGCGCCACCTATACACTTTCAACGGAGTGCGCCTCGAGCTATGTTTCACGTACATGTACAAAAATTGGTACACACATGTAACACTCCAATACCTACAAAAAAGTCTCTTGGTACGAAATCCGGATCCCAACAGGAAGTCGGTTATTTTGAATTTTCCCTTCAAAATTGCTGTTGTTTTTGCCATTTTCAGGGGTTGTACTTTAACGAACTCCTCCTAGAGATTTATTCAGATCAACACCAAACTTGGTCAGTGTAATCTAAAGCCCTTTGCGATAATAAATTGCGAAGGACTTGAGGTTTCGTTAAAGGGCGGGTCCATGGCGGCCTGACAAATTTCGATGTTTCGCCATGAAAAAGGAAGTTGCTGTAACTCAGACATACAGTGTCCAATCTGCCCCAAACTTCACATGTTGGATAAGACTCTTGACCTGAACAGATCTACATGCCAATATTCAGTTATAGTCATAGCGCCACCTATTGGCAACAGGAAGTTACATATTTTACACTGCGACAAACTACTCCTATAATTTTTTTGAGATTAACATATATTTTGTGGTCAGTCTAATCTAAAGGCCTGTGCAATGTTAACTTTTGAAGATCTTGAGTTTTTGTTAAAGGGCGTTTCCATGGCGCCATGACAAAATTTGATGTCTTGCCACAGCAAGAGAAGTTATTGAAACTCAAGCATAAAATGTTCAATCTTCCCCAAACTTCACTTGTTTGATAAGAGTCCTTGCCTGAACACATCTGAAGGCCAATATTCCATTATAATGATAGCGCCACCTGCTGGCAACGGTAAGATTGGCACATATATGGGATATACTTTGATATATTCCACTTATATTTAGGACATTAAATGCATATTTCTCAACGTTCACCTTTTTACTAAAGCCACACGATGGCGGTGAGCCCGGGTGCGAGGGCCCGTTCATCGCTGCTTGCAGCTTTAATGTTTATTATTATTGAAGTCATGGTAATATTTTTGGTGTTAGTGTTAAATATTTTAATCAAAGGTGAAGGCTATACTACTGTATGTCACTAACGGCAGCACAAACTCAACAGATTACTTTTTCAAAAACTCCTGCCTGTCATTATTAACACATCTTTAGAGCTATTCTAAACTGTTTGAGACAATGTTGTGTGGCAAAAACAGATTGCAATTGTATTCGGTGAAATTACAAAATTCATGTTTGATCTATCGCAAAGAAAAATCGTTTAAAACCAATGTGAAAGTCGATAAAAAAAAGTCGAAAAACTATTTTGATCCTTATATTTGTATGTGGATTATGAGAGGGAGCGACTTCATTTTGTATCTCTTTTCTGTCTCTATTATAATGGTTCATCGCCATATAATCCATGCACTACAAATGGCGCACCTGAAAAAATAAGAAGGGCGAGGTGCATTTATCATCTGATAAAAGACGCTCTGCTATCCATCTCGCACTCAATGCCTAATCCTACAGTAACACTCCATTCTACCAGTCAGACTTCTTTCCCATAATGCATCATAAGATAATGACACTTCAAAGAGTTGTGTTTTGATACCACATTAGGTTTGTACGTCCAATTAAACTCATTTTGCAGGCAACTATAGGAGTCGCAATAACGTAGCTCAATACCTCAGAAACTCCGCCCACTGTCAATTTTTGGGATGATGACACAACTGCGACAATAAAGGCTAGTTTTAATATGATCATGTCGCCATGGCCTTGTGTACCAGAGAGCACATATTCCGCTCCGGTACATTCAAAACATCAGCCCTTCAGTAGCGGCACCCTGATGAATTAGTCTGGAGTGCCTTTCACCCAAGGTCAAGGCTATGTAGACAAGCATTATTACATTAATTCCACCAATTCACGTAAATGCCTTAGGAAGCTCAGCTATATAATTGTAAAGCTGTTCCCTGCTGTAATGAGCCGTCCAGTGGGATACGAAATGACACTCGTTTGCATCCTGCCGCCGAAGAAAAGGATGAGGGGTAAGGAGGAGTACAGTCGCACTGCCTGTCTCATCAGCGACTTCTCAACATCCACTTAAAAGTCCACAAGGACCGGACAGACTGATAAATCTCCCATAATGGAGCGGACCAACCGGGACTGTGTCATGCGCTACGCACGCCCTTGCCTTTCTTCTCGACGCTCTCTCACGGCTATTTCGTTTTCCTTGACACGCACACCTACGCTCGCTGCCTGTTTTTTTCAGTCTAGCTTTTCCCACCGTTTTTCCTCTCCCTGTTTCGGCTCAGCTGAGCAGGGCTGACAGGCGGATTCCTTTGCTTTTCGCCGTATTAAAGCCACTTTCCCGCCCTGACAGCCTGTTCTATTCTGCCACCTTATAGCTCGGGCTTCACACTTCTCTGGGCAGCCACTGCTTCTTGACAGACCACTGTCACTTCCCATCATCCTCTCTGTATATTCGGCGCTCCCCCCTCCCCCGGCACGCAGCCCCACTTTCCTACCAGTGCAATTATTTTTTTTGACAAGCCATCCATCAGCCTTAGCTTTAAAAGCACTTTCCGCTGATATCCATTGTTAAAGCCCCAACCTTTTTTCCCAGCTTCCCCGAGAGCTCGCATGAGAGAATATGATATCAGACATCTAACCTACCAAACCATGTAAATTTACTTTGTTCTCGGCTATGTTTCCAATTTCACGTCCAATTTTTCGGTACATTATGCGGAGTTGTTGTGCTTAATATGATGTTGTCAAATCCCATTAAAGTTCACTGTCTTGCATGGCTTTAAAAACAGGTTACAATTTGTATTCCATAAAGTGAGGAAGGAGAGCAGTCGAAAGTCAAGCTGAATCTTATTAAAATTATCTGTTCAATTGTGACGTCTGTGGAGGGAGTAATTTAGAGGCATTAGTGCAGGCACATATGAATATGTCAGCAAAGCCAATAACGACAACCAAAGCGAAGGAGGCGCATCTCTGCGAGTCAATAAAGCTCTTCTGCTGGTGACACAAATGTGATGATAATCTAAGGAAATGAATAAGAAACCTTCCTGTTTGAGGAGGAAATCTGCTGTGAAACTGAATAATTTGGAGCATCTTCAATTGGCCTACATCTTGGCAAAATCCCAAATTGCTTGAATTACATGAGCATAAACTATTTACCTTACACCGCAAAAAAAACAACAACATTTTCTCCAATCTGACCACTGAATCCATTAGAACAATATGCAGCTAAAGGTGCTCTGAGCGGTCACTGAAAACCGTCATAAATAACACACTTCTATACTACACTAAATACATATTACTGGAGAATCATGTGAACATGCTGATGATTCATGCACAGAGGGTTCAGTGAAACCCTCATCTTTCTACTGACAGCTATAAACCATAAATATTAACCTGAGTAAAGCAACTATACAGGGCCTCAACAGTATATAAATGGCAGTTATGCAGCACCATAAATTGTGTAATCACATAATTGCACGGGCCACTAATACACTGATGTAGAGGAATACTTTCATATCAAATAATTCAGTCCAAATACACCACAGGACCCCATGTTTTCACAGAACAAAAAAAGATACATTTTAAGTGAATTAATTATAAATGTGTATGCAAACTTTTAAGATAATCTAAATTTTTACATATGCATAAACATACACAAATTATTATAATAATATTAATATAGAAAATTTAAATCCAGATTTTGATTTTCAAATATTTATTATAAAATTGTATTATTTTTTCCCCCAAAATGCAATAAATCCATGAAACTTTCTCTCTCAAAATGCAATAAATGCATTAAATTAATATGAAAATTATAAAAAATACATAACATAGTAAGTTGATCCACATATGACAGCCTCTGAACTTGTTCAATACTAATTATATTATAATCAATACTTGTAAACAGGCACTGGACTAAAATACATTCATCAGTCATAGCTTCCGAAATGAATTCAACGGGTCATCTTGTAAATGCTATGAATTAATTACAGCAATAAAAGAACATTTCATCATGAACAAGAACATCATCACATTAGACCACAGAAATTCCTAAATGACTTTGCCTTTACATTCAATTTCCAAAATTGCATTCGTTTTGCTATGTTACATTCATTTAGTTGACTAGTGCTATGTGCTGTATTAACAAAAACATAAATGGTATTATAAAAACACTGACAATGACAAGCTACGCAATATCATGTTCACAATCGAATGCCGTTCATTTAATGAACGTGGTATAGCATAGCTTGTCTCTGATCTATGGCTCTGTGTATTAAATGCTTCTGATGGAGATTTACCGGTACTATTAATCATAGAATCGGGTTTACTGCGAGATGCGCATGACGATCACATGCGATTTATCGTGCAGCCTTTCTCTGTCGATCACAAAGTACAAAGAAGATGAGTAAAAATAAGATGCGAAGTGAAAACATGATCTAATAACTCCGCATATATCGTATCATTTTGTGTAAAATGTATTTTTTTAATACCGACCAGAAACAATACTGATTTTGGTGGAAACTAAAAAAGAAAGAAAAAGATGTTTATTGCGTTCTGGAACCAAACTCCATTTATTTATTTATATATATAGCTAGATAGATAGATGTGTGTGTGTGTGTGTGTGTGTGTGTGTGTGTGTTAGGGAGTGTGTGTGTGTGTGCGCGCGCGTGTGTGTGTGTGTGTGTGTGTATATATATTTATATTAGTGCTGTCAATCGATTAAAAAAAATTAACTAATTAATCGCACAATTTTTTTTACAATTAATCGCGATTAATCGCAATTAAAAGACTGAAACTTTTTGGATATGTAAATGTAAAATGTAAATAATTAATGTAAACTCAAGACAAAGAAACTATTTAAATTCAAAATATGAATGTTTATTGGAATTTTTGTTTAACTTGTAACACAGATTTTCTCATGTAAACAACATACCTGCAATAAACCATCAATATCCTCCAAATTAACTGTTGGCTTGAAAGCCATATTTATTACAGAAATAAAAACACAGGCATGTAAGTACCATTTGAATTTCAAAACAATCAATGCCAATAAAAAACAAAAATGATTTCCATGTTGAATTCTAAGTGGACTGCAAAAAAATTCCAAAGTATAGTCATTGCCAGTGCTTTAAGTGGGCCTGTACGCACCAGTACTCAGTACCGCCACTTCCAAATATAGCTCTTGAGCGTACCGCCACCTCTCCGTGCGCCCAGAACGTGCTTGTAGCGTACCGGTACGCTCATTTGGACATCTGTTTTAATAGAGGTTTTAATCTTTTACCTGCACTGCCGATTTTCAGAGCGCCCTTCACAATGCAAGCTTCCTAATTCATCCCACCCAGAGCAGAAACTACATTACCCATTCACCCTTAAGTTATACAAGTGAATAGCACATGTGTCGCTTTTCCCACTGTTAAGTGTCAACAACTCAACGTGGCCGGAGAAGGTGTGTGAAACTCGTTGTGAGTTATACTAAAGCAAAATCTTGAGTATTTGTTGTCTGATAAACATTAAAAACTGTCTGCGGAGGTTGAGTCGTCCTGCAGCCCCCGCTGGCTGTTCATTGGCTGCAGCATCTTTTTTCTAAGTTCTAAACAAATACCGTAGACGGCAAGGCACAAATTTAGATATTCATTTATCTAATTAATCTATAGCCTATGCACAAAGACAATATGATCTTTTTGTCCCCTTTTTGTTTTAAAGCTTGATGAAGAGAGAGAGCGCAAGTTGCTGCAGCTGCGAGGAGGACAGTGATGCACGCGTACAGGAGTGATTGACAGTTCGCGGCACTGTGTACAAAAAATACTCCGCTACACAATTATTTCGTTATTTTCGTTTAAGCTTATTAACGTTAGCGTTACAGAAAGGTCTGATTTACTGATGACTGTTACAGTCATTGTTTTTTTTTTATTTTTAAACAATGACATTTGAGTTCATGATTTTAATGTTGCTGTTTCTTGTGGCAGACTAAATGAAGAGTAATGTTTCTTGTGGCAGACTGAAGAGTAATCCGGCAGAGTTTTATACTGAAACTTTCCGTCTAAAAGTCCTTCCTTGGTCTTATCCATATTTCTTTGCACGTTGAACACACATAGGCCACAACTGGAAATAAAAAAAAAAAACTGCAACCGCGTTAATTGCGTTATTTTTTTTTAACGCGTTAAATATTTCAAATTAATCGAATGCGTTAACGCGCTAATTTTGACAGCACTAATTTATATATATACATTTTTTCTTAAAATGAGCTACACAACACACTATGTGTGGGGGGAATTCAGTTTTTCTAAAAACAAAATGCCAGTATTGTCAAAAAGATTAACTCTTTGCCAAATATATTCCAAGCTTCAAGTCGTTAATGAAAAGGAAGCGCAATTAACAGCTGATATCATCCTGTGTCTGGCTGCGCTAATGAAAATCAAATTAAACACAAATCTTTATAAATCATCATTACTGAGGATTCTAATTGATCCAGCAATTAAACATGACAAATGTTATATGCACCAAAACTTCATTTTAGTCCTCCAAACAACAAGCTATTCATCTTAGTGTTGTGGCTTCTTAGCTAAATTCATATTGTTTATACAGCAAATTAACAGGGAAAAGAATCGCTGGTCAGGGAGGGGGGTTTGGGTGCTGGGGGGTGCCCCTCTGTAGAAATCGCAGTCCGGGGGCAACCAGCCGTGATTATCAATAGGATTCTTTTACCATGCTGTGGTCATAGAGTGTAATATTGCTTAAAACAATGCTGTTGATGCAAATACCATACAAAAGCCACAAAAAGTTGCTTGCATGTGTGTTTACTCATGAGTCAGTGGAAGGCGGGATCACACAGTGGAGACACCTGCCTGTCTTTGGGCCTCTGACAGCTCAACCAAGTGTCAACATATGGTTATCAATGATCCAGATGGCTTCTTCATGTCTGGAGAATGACAACTTTGCTCCTCTATTATCAAACAGTAGTAATTAACCATAATCAAGTAGGTGTTAATTAAGCATAATGAACCCATTTCTACCCAGCCCGAGCCTACTATCAGCAACTTAGAGTTAATTATAAGCACTAAGCACTCTGGGTAATCTCTAAACTGCGGATGGGTAGAGGTGCAGTATTTGTTCAGCTGATGATGACTGTGTTTTGTCTGTGAGTTTGGCAGATTTAAGCCTGAAAAACTCCTGATTTGCCAGGCTGTCACAGCTGTTAAAGAGGAACAAAAGGGACCGGACTCCCGATGACAATGTTTTAGGGGTTTGTCATTCCCTGTGAAAGGACGGCCATTAATCAGAGTGACCCCTGCCTACAGCCACCCCACCTCAACACCTGCAGCCTGGGTATGTTTCAGGGGAAATTAAAGCTGTAAATTTCCTAACACCATGTGTACGTGCACATGGGCTGCCTGGACCCTGCCCTGAACCGTTCAGAGCCATTTTAAGAGAGCGCAGGACATCTGTGCATTCACGTGGCTTTCAAATTGTTTTGAGAATGAATTAACGAATGAAAAACAAAAGGTTACATGACTTTAAAAAATGTCATTTGGCATTAATATTATACAGACGTTCTAAGTGGCCATGCATTATAATTTTTTTCCTTCTTGTTTTCTCGTTATAACGACTTAATTTTCTCGTTATCTCGACATAACGAAAGTCGTTATGAATTTTTTTTTTTTACTTGTATTTAAACCTTGAATCATGTGAATGCAATCTTTAAATAAATTAATATATGTATATATATATATATATATATATATATATATATATATATATATATATGTGTGTGTTTTTTATGTTTTTCTTATATGTTTTTTTTTTGTAATGGGCATTTGGAAACAAACCATCTTTCAAAATTTGAAATGAGAAGCACTTTACACTCTTGGTTTAACATTTGAAAATTAACACAGCATTAAATACTATTATTTCAATATTATAGTTGTTTTAAAAAAATTTTATAATAATAATTAATAATCATAATAATAAACATTTCAAAATCAAAATCAGTTTATCAAACTACATTTTTTATTTCAACTAAAAAGTTATTATTTCATTTATTTATTCATTGCAAATATCAAACTATAACTTTTTTCCACCATTGCATGCTTCTGCACATTAGTTTGCACTATATGACTTTGATCTGTGGGACAAATGATTTAAAAATGTTTATATTATTTGAACAAAAATGCTAAAAAAAAAAAAAAAAAAAAAAAAAGAAAAAAAAGACTGTACCAAACTATATATTTTGTTCAACCAAGGACTATTCAGGAATGGCCACCGACTACAGACCAGCGAACAGTGTTTAGGAAACCTGTTTGCAGTTGCATCTGGTGACACAGATACTACACACTTGAGCTTTAAGGATAGTCACCATGAATTCATGCAAAAAGCCTTGAAATAATATTAAGCGTGTTATGCCGTTGCATTAACATGTCAGAATAGTTGCTGTACGTTAGCAGCCATTGCGCTGAGACTGGCAGCTTCATTAGAAAGAGAGCAAGGGAAATGTCAGTTCGCATCACGTTTAAACTACAAAATCTCAACTCAAAGACAAGCCATGCCATGATACTACGGGACAGCGCTTTGTAATTCTATATCAGATAAAACCATGTCTACGCAGACAGGATATGACACTCCTGTTATTATTTGCCTGATAAAGGAACATGGTCTTTCTCCCCTCCTCATCAAATGGTAAAATAATTGCATTTCCCCTGAGGCTAGCATCAGGAGGTTCTGCAGTTTCTCACAGTGTCAGCTTCTGAGTCAAACTTCTGTGAGAGAGACGCTATCTCACGCCGAGACAAGATGAATTAGAAAAATCAATGCTTCAAGTCTCATTTGACAAACCTGGAGATATTGCACGGTGCAACTCTTCTCTCACACATATTTTCTGCGCCGTGACAGGGTGCGACTGCCAGCACAGATTCATCAGGAAACAAATAGGACAGCAGAAATAATTGGTTCATGTGCACTTTTTTAATGACTACAGCCTGTAAAAAAAAGAAGGAAAAGAAATGGGGGATGAAAATAAAGCTTCACTTTTTTTTGGACTTCCTGTGAATTGTTTACATTCTGTGCTCTGCCTCAATGTTAACGACAGTCAAATCTGTTTACTGTCTGGGAGCATGTGTGTGTGTGTAAAGTCTTCATAAGGTGCATTGTTTATTTTGCACTCCCCATTGACACTTTGACACCTTATATGTGAAACTCGTCACCCATCCTCACTGGCTGCGCCATCTATTGTGACATTTGGTGATGCTGACATTTTTGGCTCAGATGCATGAATGACCATTCTCTTCTTCTGCACCTCATCACGGGCTGACGCAGAGGGCGTAAATGCAGTCTGACTGGCCGTGTCACTCTGGATGAAAGAGAGTGCTGACAGTGTGTAAATGTAAATGAGTGTCCTGGGCTCACCCTCGACCCTGAGTGCAGTTGTGAGTAACGCCGGCCATGTCATCCATCCACTCTCACCGTAAATAAGGGTGTCACCCGGATGGGCCCAATTAAAAGGGGTCAGTACAGAAAATTAGGGGCTTTATGTACAGTCAGTAATTTCTGCAGGAAGATGCATCAAGCAGCCAAAGGAGTAAATCACTTTGAGAGCGAGGCGATAATTACAAGGATCAAGGTCCTTCCCCAGCCCTCAGCTGGGTTAGATCAGCCCGGTTTAATCAACACCACATCATCTACACTTAGCTGGGAAACTATTCATTCAGCCGCTAAAACAACAGTGCCGGTCGCCAGAGCCGTGA